>NC_068415.1:12928352-12983352 GCF_023724105.1 Carassius gibelio | reverse complement strand
CTCTGCTGAGAGAATTAAAGAGATTTGCTCAGTTGGATTTTTTAGACAGGTGTTTTCTTTTTTTATGTATATATATATATATATATACTCTCTGACCTGTGTGTGATCTCTGTGGCTCTTCTCATCCCTGTTCTTACTGTTTTAGGTATACGTGGCCCTCTTCCAAACTCATCATAAATGTGGTAAACTTCCCCATTCTTTCAAAAGTCAGCAACTGCCACAAGCAAATTGTTCCATTAAACATGTAAACTCAGTTTACAAATAGTGATCGTGAGTGACAGGTTGATGTCAGGTATTGGGTGCGTCTGAATCAGGTGTGACATTCCACATACCGCGGCGAGGGCACCTCACCAGTGTCACAGTTCAGATGAATTAGCAGGTATATTCTCTTTGTCTAGGAGTGTATTTATGTCTGTAAACAATGAATAAGCAGAATGGGGAACTCACCTTTGGTTCAAGTCCAGCTATAACTGCTTAAAATATCCATTAAAGAATTTTTTTTTTTTTTTTTCCTGATGATAGAATCAAAGGTCATGATAAATCAAGACGTTGTTATCGACGACAACAACAACAAAAAAAGCTCTCACAATACAGCCAAACATTTTTTGATCATGGTGAGGACATCTTCTATTTGATAAACTATATTAGAAATCTTTTTGAACAACATTATAAATAGTTCTTGCAATTTTATGTTTTTCTATCATTGATAATTGTTGAGTTATTTAAATGGTACATTCAAATATAAAAATTAAAACATTGAGAAGTTGTCAGGACCTTTAAATATTGTCACCTGTCGATTTTTGATGACTCGTTTCTTAAAATGTGTCATATAGACAAACTATACACACACAATGGTTTCACTATAATTGTGAGTATATTTCATTCATGCCACTGTTTTTTATGAGTTTTCATCTACAGGCTTATAATGAACAAGAACCCACTTGAATTTAAACCTCACACAAACCTGTTGATGTTATTACATTTAAAAGCAAAACATTGAATTGATGAATAGCCTTTTAGATACTTAGAACCACTTCAAACATATACAGAATTCATTTTGAACTTAGACTCCAAACCTCACACCCACACTCCGTACAGTTACGGGGGCAGGTGAGCATCTCTAAACCTTTAACTCGCGTGAATGCGCTTGTGATTGATAGGTCTAGACTCTAAGCCCCGCCCCCGTGGGCCGTCCCTGCCGAGCGATTATATTAACGCCAGCCGGTGCAGTCCGTTCTCCCATGAGGACTTTTTAACAGATAGGAAGTGATAACTCTTGTTTCTTTAATAGACTTTGACATCGACAAAGACTGAGCACTAGCTTCTTTGAGCTACTCAATAAAGTGACAGAGGCGCCTTACAATGAAGCTGGAGGTTTTCTCAGCGAGTCGTCTTGTGGACAAGCCGCTGGACCTGTGCAGTGACATGGATGTGAACGTGTCTTCACCGCTGTCCACGGAGGAGGAATTGGGCTCGGATGGAGACTGTTCAGCCAACAGCCCAGGACCAAGTGCCCCCGTTTCGGACGGGAAGGCGAAACCATACACGCGTAGACCCAAACCCCCATACTCCTACATCGCGCTCATTGCTATGGCCATACGCGATTCCAACACCGGCCGCCTCACACTTGCAGAAATAAACGAGTACTTAATGAAAAAATTCCCGTTCTTTCGGGGCAGCTACACGGGGTGGCGCAACTCCGTGCGGCATAACTTGTCATTAAACGACTGCTTTTTAAAAGTGCTGCGAGACCCCTCGCGTCCGTGGGGAAAAGACAACTACTGGATGTTGAACCCACACAGTGAATACACTTTCGCAGACGGCGTTTTCCGCCGCAGGAGGAAGCGCATCAGCAAGAAGACCCTGAGCACTTCGGAATCTCAAGAGCGCGATGACAACCGGCTCCCAGCGCGCGACGAAACCTCCAAGTTCTCCAGTTCCTTCGCCATAGACAGCATCCTCAGTAAACCGTTCACGCGGAGGGAGCAGAGCACAGAGGACACGTGTTTTGGTACCAGGCTAATGCTGTCAGCGGCTCCGCACTTTCTGCCGGTCGTCATGGGCTATCCGCCGCAGACCGGATTCCAGGTCAGTTCTGAGGGGTCGAGCGCCTTTCCGATCTACAGGTGTAACACGGAACACATTACTAACATCAGTCGAATGCCGGACATACCGAATTCCCTTCCGGGGTTGGCACACTCCCACACTACTGTACGAGAGACTGGATATCACCCATTCAGAATAGAGTCTCTTCTGTCATGAGATGAGAAGTGAACAAGCCTGTTGATCTGCAGACATCCGCACGCTTAAACGCAATGTCTTTGGTGTTTGACACACCAGTCATGTGCACTTTCCTCTGTTTTAGGTGGTGTGTTTTAGGCCTATGTGTGTTTTCGTGATTTAAATTACTGCAGTGCTGCATGTCTGTTGTTCAGATGTCTTCTTAGATGAATCATTGTCGCGCCAGTGCAGTGTTTACTGATTCCATTTCCATTTCTTGTAAACGATGGCATAACCATGCCAGTAATTATGGACAGAAATATGTATTTAAATGTAGTCTACTTCTTTGAAAGATTGTTTTGGGTTACACTTGTACGGTGTTTTATGTCTGTGTAAATATGATGGTTTATTTAGAGCTGTGCTCAGTTGGACAACATATGCAGTTGTACTTTCGTTAATAAAAGAAAATATGAAAGATAATCAAATTTTTATTCATTATTCATTCTTAGTCCTACTTTGAGTGGCACTTATTAGGCCACGAGGTCCTGTTTTCATCACTAACATGTTTTTTTTTTTTTTTTTTTTTTTACAATTAATCATTTCTAATTTAGAATTTTACTGAAATCTGTGCGACCAAAAATGAAAAATGAAAATTTTGATAGATGTACAATTTCTAAGCATTAAACAGTGACGAAATACATAATCACGACAAATATTGGCTAACAGAGAGAAGAAATCAGGGTCGCTTGAGATGGTAACCATGGCAACCATCTGTCCAATAGCCTATTAGACAACACATAAACTAATTATTGTAATTAGACATCACTTTATGACTTACATACATATAAATTAATTATTATCATTAGACATCACTTTATGACTTACATACATAGAAACTGATTATTATTATTAGACATCACTTTATTACTTTATGAAAAATTATTTACTGATTCACATAATCACAAAAATTTTTATTTAACCAGTCTTGGAGATAGAAGCCCTATACAAATGAGTAGTTGACCCCTTGGTTAATTCGCACACTGACAAAATTTAGCCTACAAACCTTCCTCATAACGTAAAATCACTGACCAATAGACAGTTCCCAAAACAGTTTCTCTTCATATTATTGCATAAAATGTAACACGTCTTCAAGCACGAGTCACTGAAGCTGCACCAACGCATGCACAAATATAAGTTCAATGTTGTCAAAGTCGGAATTAATGGAGACGACACTTCTTGGCAAACAAGTCAACTCAGTCTAATGAAGCAGTCAAGTTTATATATATATATATATATATATATATATATATATATATATATATATATATATATATATATATATATATATACAGTGTCAAGTTTATCTTCTATTTCTAGATTTAATTTCAATTTAAGCCTAAACCAATAGCTTATATACCTTATGTTTATCAGTAATTTATATCCTTTATATAATTTATATAATACATTAATATCTAATATAGGCCTAACTATTTTACTATTTTATATAATAATAAATATATATATATATATATATATATATATATATATATATATATATATATATATATATATATATATAGCCTATATATATATATATATATATATATATATATATATATATATATATATATATATATATATATATATATATATATATATATATATATATAGCCTATATATATATATATATATATATATATATATATATATATATATATATATATATATATATATATATTTTTTTTTTTTTAATTAGGCTATAAATTTGATAAAACTTACCTTTAGCAAATGGAAATGCGTCCCTGTGCAGAATGAGCTCGACGTCCTGGATCATTACAGCTGGTCGGGTAGGCATATCTACTGTGTTTGCAGACGAATTGACTTCCGTTTGAAATCACACAAATACAAAAGTGCTTAAGCCATGTTCGGTTAAACGCAATCTCACACCTCGCTGAAGCCCATGACAAAAGGACAACCACTAGAACAGTAAGACGTGAATATAAAACAGCTATATAACGAAATCTGAACCGTTTTTACATTTCTTATTAAATCCACATTTTATTTAGTAAATTGTGGGTATTTTTATCACGACATTTTTCATTATTTATTTATGTTGCTTGTCTCAAACATGAAAATATGTAGCGCTGTCCGCGGTACTGAAGCAGGGCCATCGTTTCCTTTTCAATTTTAGTCTTTAGTCACGCCATCTCCTCGAGTTGACAGCCCTGTAATTTTCAGGTCAGGGAACGGGCCTGATTAAGAGCAAACCAACTTTCCTTGGAGTTGTCTTGCTTCACTTATATCACTTTTTATGAAAGCTACTCCCCAGTGAATAAATGAATGAATTATTTAATTAAGCCTACTTAATTAATGAATAAAGGGAATGTTCTGTTGTATAAAGCGCTAAAGCAAATCCACAATCGGCATGAATAAAAACTGATAAAAGTGGAGAGGATGGTCGCGCTCTATTGCAACTATAATATTATAAAGTTAAGGAATGCTCACAATTTTATGTACTTTTTGTCGTTATGGCTTGTAAAAAAAACAGCAAGTAATGCGTTGTCTGGCTGTCAACTTTTAAATGCTTACTTTTTTTTAAATGCTTGCCATTTAAGAGCGATGCTGCAACCTGCAGGTGAACTCGCGGAATGACACACCTGTCTATGTTAAAAACCGTTAGCTGAGATTTCAAGTCCACCAGGATCACTTCAGCTGCAAATAAGCGCTCATTCGTGGTTTATAAATATACAGGCTTACTTGGAAACCACGGTAAATAAACATACAGACCAATGGAGGGGTTATCTACAGAGATGAATTCAAGAATAAAAGAGCATGTTTAAACCAAATGAATTACACATTTCAATATATGAAACGAAATATGCAAAATACATTACAATGTAACCTATTTATACCAAGTAAAATACATTCCTTCCGATATCACTCATTTCAGTGCAAACACTGACATCGAAACCAAATGACAGCACAAATGCTTTCAAACAAGAATTTTGTTTAGGCTAAAACCTAAAAACAGCAAGCATCAAATAAACTTACTAATCTTACAAATCTCGTGGATTGAATTTTTGAGTGTGTAAAGCTAATGGGTTAAATAATATGCTTCTTCTATCTTACCATTCTTAAACAGAGCAATATGAGAACTGAAGGCATAGGCTAACTGTGACATAATAATTACAAAATAAAACATCAACGGATAAATCATTTTCCACTGTTTAATCTCTTATAATTAGTCAGTTAATTATTATCACTGACCTATATTTCAAAATATTTTTAATTGTTAGCGCCCTCTTCCTCTAATAATTTAAAGTAGGCCTGTACATTTTACCCCCAAATATTTCTGTAGATTGTGGCTGTGTCAGGTGCAAGTTTACTTTCTGATTTTTCTGATAGACTATTTCAGATCAGGCATAAAATGGTCTCGGAACAAGGTTTGACTGGAGCCTATGATGCGTATAGTTTGACAGTGAATAAGTCATGAATCTTGTTTACAGTGCCTCGATTAGGTCTGTAATGAAAATAGATCAGTGCGTGTATGTGCTTCTATTTCTTGCGCACACAGACTCAAAGCGATGGCCTGTGTTCAAAGTCTCGTGCGCAGCTCGGTTTCCTCTCGAGCGGCTGCGGGTATCCGGGACTCGGCGGGGGTCAGGCGCTCAGCGGGCGGGGGAAACCCGGAGAAATACTGCTTAAATAGCGCGGGAACATGTTTTTATCCACATCCTCACGGTAAGATAAAACTATGGGATTGTTGATTCGCTTTGTTTCAAAAGAACACTTAAAAGAGTTGGGTGATTAAAAAGGGAGGGGAAAAAAAGAGCGCGAGAGATAACATATCCCGTGGCATTTATGAAAAAAGCCAGGAGCCTTAATGCTCTATTTGTTGTCTATAAATATAATGCTATTTATAATACCATAAATAATAACACAATAAACCGTAAACAAATAATATGAATCAATAAATAACAATATGCATTAAAAATATAAAAATATAAAAATGCAGAGGTGGATCTCACAATTTGATAAAAAAATATTCTGCTGGTCGCAACTTCAAAGTCAGTCAGTAAAATAACTATATACAATAATATATTATTATTATTATTGCCAGAACAGTAGAAAGACCACCATACACTGGATTTTTTTAGTGAATTCTCTTCTGCTCACCATGCCTGCATTTATTTGTTCCAAAAACAGTAATATTGTGAAATAATTTTAATATTTAAAATTAGGTCTACTGCTTTCTATTTTAATATATTTTAAAATTAAATGTAATCCCTGTGGTTTCAAAGCTGAATTTTAGGATTATTACATCAGTCTTCACGTGATCCTTCAGAAATCATTCTAATATTCTGATTTGCTGCTCAAAAATCTTTTATTATTATTAGTATTATTATTATTGCGTTGAAACTTGTTTCAGGTTTTTTAGATGAATAGAAATTTCAGAACAACAGCATTTATCTGAAATATAAATATTTTGTAACATTACAAATGTCTTTATCGTCACTTTGATGCACTTTGCTATCTAAAAAATATTAATTTCTATAATTTAATATTAAATATATTATTTAAATATAGGGACTCCAAGCTTTTGAATGGTATAGTGTATAATGTTACAAAAGCTTTTTTTTTTTCAGATGAATGCTGATATTTAGATTTTTGCATTCATCAAAGAACCCCGAGTAAAATATACTCAACTATTTTAATACTGATAATAATAATAAATGTTTCTTGAACAGCAAATCAGCATATTAAAATGATTTCTGAAGGATCATCTGAAGACTGGAGTAATGATGCTGAAAATTTTGCATTGTTATTCTTAGGAATTAATTAAATTTTTAAACAATATTCATATAAAATCAGTTATTTTAAAGAATAAAAATATTTCACAATATTGATGCTTTTGCTGTAATAATAATAATAAAAAACGCAGTATTGGTGAGCAGAAGATAATTATTTAAAAAACATTAAATTCTTAGAGTGCGCAAACTTTTGACTGTTGTGTGTAGCTATGTGTGTGTGTGTGTGTGTGGTGGTCTGTCTACTGTAAACAATGCAATTTTCTTTTGTCTGTTTTAATACAAATGTTCCTTTCAACTTTAACATTTAAAACAAAAGCATTAACAGACGAATCATCCGCATAACAATTATGTTTTAAAAAGTAGGCCTACCTTAATCTTTCAAAATGTAGCAGCCTAACCAATAAGGAAATATGCCTTAGATGCGTTTACGTTTATATAAATAAATTCATATTTAGGCTATACTGGTCTAAGACTGCTGTGACCCTTCTCTGCTTGCGGAAGCTGTCGACGTCCAAATGGCTAATTGGTTTTTTCTTTTGTTAATGAGCGCCGGACTCAAGGGATGTGCTGTAGCCCCGGGCCTGTAAGCTGATCCCGGAGCGCTGTGTGTGGTATCCAGACCTCTCGACAGAGACAGCCTGCTTCCACTCGAGCCGGAGTCAGTCCTCTCTCTCTCCCTTGTCCATGTCTGTCTCTCGCTGATCACTGTCTGCCCCATTTGATGGTATGGTTTATTTATTTAAGTCCTGCTGGCTTTATTAGGGCCTCTCACGCTCATTGAGTTCTTGCTCGTATTGACAGCCCTCCAAGTCCATTAGATGAACCCATCCAATAAGAATTCGAGTTGCAAATGCGAGTTTCACAAAGTAAGCTCTAGGATTAGCCTTCAGCTCTCTCGATAAGCTAAGCTAATCTTTTATTAAAAATCATAATTCTATTAAACCCAACTTAATTCTCATAAAGCGTGCAACTCTGACCGACTCATGCAGGCGAAATGGTCAAAGCACAGCCTATTCTATAAACAAGCCAAAAGAATAAGCGAGCTTAAGCCAGAAAGATGATGATAATGATGAGAGACGCGATGTTTGTGGTCGCACAGTGATATACTGAGGGTCAGTTGATTTTGGTGGACAGTGCGTGAGGCTCTGGAGAGAGAGAGAGAGAGAGAGAGAAAGAGTTGAGTTTGTAGGGGTCTAGGGGTTTGAGGGGGTGGGTGAGACGGGAAAGGAGGAGCAATTAGAGGAGAGAAAGCCGGGGAGAGTTATTGAGTGATTGGCTGTCGAGTTTTGTTTAGTTGAGGCGCTGCACGAACTCAGTCTTTCCACTTCTTCCTCAAAAACGGACTACAGCCGCCAGGATCAGAACGGAGCTCGTGGCAGAAAAAGAACCGTTTCTAAAAGTTAATAAGGACCACGATTACGCACCTTACTTGGATATTTTCCCTAACATAAAAACAGGATTTTGATCACAACATTAAAGCCAGAAAAAGAAGACCGTTTAGTCTACATATAGATGCCTTGTTAAATTAGCATAAGCGTGGCATTTATTCTCGGAAACTGAGTTTTGTTGAACCTCGTTATTGGTCATCGAACAGGCAAGTTCTAGCTTTGTTGCATTGCTTAATCTTTTTCCTCTGTCAACGTCAACGTTTGTGAGCCAGCTGTGTTCGTACGTCAGCGCGGGACAGATGACGACTGAGAGCTCCCACGGGCCACTGCGCCCGACGCCCCCGATGAGGACCAGTCCAGAGTCCAGCGCGCTGCATTCAGGACCGATGAATACTACAGGCAGCCTGGAGGACCATGGCACAGTGTCCAAGAATAAAAAGACTACCTCAGGACTGCGACGCCCGGAGAAACCGCCCTACTCTTACATCGCACTCATTGTGATGGCAATTCAGAGCGCACCGACAAAGCGACTCACACTTAGTGAGATTTACCAGTTCTTACAAACACGCTTCCCTTTTTTCCGAGGCTCTTACCAGGGCTGGAAAAACTCTGTTCGGCACAACTTGTCTCTGAACGAGTGCTTCATTAAACTACCAAAAGGTCTTGGGCGGCCGGGAAAAGGACATTACTGGACCATAGACCCCACCAGTGAGTTTATGTTCGAGGAAGGGTCATTTCGGCGAAGACCACGAGGATTTAGGAGAAAATGTCAGGCCATGAAACCCATGTACAGAATGATGAACGGCCTCGGGTTCGGTTCCGCCATTTTACCTCAGAGCTTTGATTACCAACCTCCCACCGGCGCACTTGCGTGCCACGGCACTGGCTATAACCTGGACCTGTCTGGTAATGGTTATGAGTCAATAAACAGCGGGCACCACGGTCACATGTCTCCCAGCTCGAGACATGGTTATATGGCTAGCTGTCCAGTGCCTGGGAACGGAGACTATGGCGCGGAGAGCAACACCAGCCCAGTCCCGCCTTCTCCTGCCATAGCGGGCGCACTCGAGGGTCACGCGCCGTATTCAGAGGGACCAGCATTATGGGCTTCTTCTTCAAATTCTCCATACCTAAAACAGCCTACTACAGTCTCGACCAATTCTCCGTCCACGGGGCAGCATCCAGGCATATTCACCTACTCCCTGGAACAGGGTTACATACAGCAAAGTGCGAGAGACAACACAGACATGTCAGGTAAAAACAAATAAAGTAGCCTATAATCTCTGAAACATTTAGATGACATGTGCTGTTTACTTTGAAATAACGTGTTAAACCCATTTAAGTTGTAAAATTTAGGCCTAATGGGCTACATTATTTTATAACAAAAATCTAATGAAATCTAAAAAAACTAAATCGAAATTCCAAAGCATCTCTCAGAATGTCAAATTTGCAACACGTTAGGCTTAAGATGACTTTTAACTATGTTTTGAATTGATAGCTGTTAAATTCACCTTATAGCTATGTGAGTATGACTCAAAAGCGTTGACATCTTTTGCAATTGAAAGATTTTTTTAGGCCTACGTTCGACCACGTTTTTTTGTTTTTGTTTTGTTCGAACAGTTTGGGTAGGAAACAGAAAAATGCATTTGTAATATAGTATTAGGCCCATACTAATAACAATAAAAATACCAATAGCTTACTAATAATTATTATTATTACCAGACGTTAAGAGTCATTCCACTTTTATCTAAACGTAAAGATAAAAACTATATTTTATTATAGTAGCTATATCTAAACTATATTTAAATAAATACAAAAATATGTGAAGGTCATGCAATAAGGCAATTTAAAAATAGTGCATGTAATTTTAATACATTACAATTTTAACATTTATACATTTTATTGAATAATACTGAAAAACAATTTGGATATTTAAAAATACAATGGTAAAAGAAATGTGTTTTGTTACACAATATTTAGGCCTACACATTTAAAGGAAGCGATATTTTAGGCTCCTCTCAAATCTGGGGGAAAAAGCTTGTATATGGGGTTATAGCCTACCCATGTATGAGCTGATAAATAAATAGTGAAAAGAAAAAAAACAACAACATGATTTTATGCATTGTTCTTGATGTGTGTATTTATCTGTCCTCAGTGGGTATATCGCGCTATCCGACGCATTCTTCCCCAGTCGGAGAACGGAAGGACTTCATGTTGAATTTTAACGGAATTACCTCCTTCCACCCGTCTGCTGGTGGATATTATCATCACCATCATCATCACCATCACCACCATCAGAGTATGCACCAAGACGTCAAACCTTGCGTGATGTAGTCCGCTTGTTGCGGAACAAGTTGCACAAAGATAAGCACTTGGATAGCTGTGAGGTAAAGACAATGAAGGATTAATAATTGTACACTCACAAGATGCTTGGCAATGTGTGTGTGCGTGTATTATTATTATTTTTTTTTTTTTTTTTTGAAAACCAGCGAAAAAGCCCCTGGCGACTTGATTTGACCTCACCGCAAGAAGCGCATATGAAACAGTTAAACTCATGAAGTCATGGACTTGCCACTTTATGCCTTGTGGTTACATTTCAATAGAGTTTGAATTAAACACATATAAGTATATTTCACTTAATCTGTACAGTGCAATGTGATGTTAGCAATAAAACATTTCAAAGGAAAGTGTGTTTTTGCCTGACCGATAGCCTATGCCAAGACCATCTATCTATCTATCTATCTATCTATCTATCTATCTATCTATCTATCTATCTATCTATCTATCTATCTATCTATCGTTTGATTCAAAAGTCCAAATGTGTGTTTTTTCCCCATCAGTGTTTTTTTTTATGTTGATTAAAAACACCTATAGTTTAAAACCCTCCAACATCAGAATAATTGTTGTCAATTCTGCATCCAAAACTTAAATTCTTGCATCATATTTTTGTAATAGCGGTTGTGCAAACAAGCGAACATACAATAAGTCAGTATTATAATGAAGGTATATAACCTATTTTTAATCGAGGTTTAAAGATATTTCTTAGATATTCAGTTTGCGCCAAGTTGTTTTTAGTAAGTTGTAAATCACACTAATAATAGCCTACTACTACTTTTATTATTATGTTTATAATAATATTTTTTTAAGTCCTATATTTTACAGTTTCATTAATTGTTACGTGTTTCAAAATGTCATAAAAACCATATAATACCCCAGTCCTTTTAATGACAGGTTTCATAGTGACAACATGCTCTCGGTCAAAAAGTCAGTTTATCTTTTAGAAATGTTCAATGGCAAATTTTATTGCCGTAGAGTTATGCCCATAAAGAAAATTGACATTTAAAAATATAATAATAATTAAAGCTGCAAGCAGCGATGAACGGGCCCTCGCACCCGGGCTCACCGGCAGCGAGTGGCTTTAGTTAATAGGTGAACGGTGAGAAATATGCGTTTAAACTCATAAATATAAGTAGAATATATCAATGTTTATTCCATATATGTGCCAATCTTCCTGTTGCCAGCAGGTGGCGCTATCATTATAATGGAATATTGGCCTTCAGATGTGTTCAGGGCAGGACTTTTATCGAACATCTGAGGTTTGGGGAGGATTGGACATTTTATGCCTGAGTTACAACAACATCCTATTTCATGGCGAAACAATGAAATTTGTCAGGCCGCCATGAACACGCCCTTTAACGAAACCTCAAGATCTTCGCAATTTAAGATCGCAAAAGGCTTTAGATTACACTGACCAAGTTTGGTGTTGATCTGAATAAATATCTAGGAGGAGTTCGTTAAAGTACAACCCCTGAAAATGGCCAAAACAACACTAATTTTGCAGAGAATATTCCAAATAACTGACTTCCTGTTGGGATTCGGACTTCGTACCAAGAGACTTTTTCGTAGATATTGGTGTGTTACATATGTGTACCGATTTTTGTACATGTACGTGAAACATAGCTCAAGGCGCACTCCGTTTAAAGTGTATACGCACTCCGTTGAAAGTGTATAGGTGGCGCTATTGAGCCATTTTGCCACACTCGATGGAATATTGGCCTTCAGATCTGTCCAGGCCAGGACCCTTATCACACAAGTGAAGTTTGGGCAAGATCGGACATTTTATGCCTGAGTTATAACATCTTTTATTCCCATGGCGAGACATTGAACTTCATCACGGCGCCATGGACACACCTTTTAACAAAAACTCAAGATCTTCACAACTAAACATCACACAGGTCTTTAGATTAGACTGACCACAAAAAAGACATTGATGTCATAAAATTTCTAGGAGTAGTTTGTCGCAGTGTAAAATATGTAACTTCCTGTTGCCAATAGGTGGCGCTATGACTATAACTGAATATTGGCATGTAGATCTGTTCAGGTCAAGAGTCTTATCCAACATGTGAAGTTTGGGGCAGATTGGACATTGTATGTCTGAGTTACAGCAACTTCCTTTTTCATGGCGAAACATCGAAATTTGTCAGGCCGCCATGGACCCGCCCTTTAACGCAACCTCAAGTCCTTCGCAATTTATTATCGCAAAGGGCTTTAGATTACACTGACCAAGTTTGGTGTTGATCTGAATAAATCTCTAGGAGGAGTTCGTTAAAGTACAACCCCTGAAAATGGCAAAAACAACAGCAATTTTGAAGGGAAAATTCAAAATAACCGACTTCCTGTTGGGATCCGGATTTCGTACCAAGAGACTTTTTTGTAGGTATTGGAGTGTTACATGTGTGTACCAATTTTTGTACATGTACGTGAAACATAGCTCGAGGCGCACTCCGTTGAAAGTGTATAGGTGGCGCTATAGAGCCATTCTGCCACACCCGGTGGAATATTGGCCTGAAGATCTGTTCAGGCCAGGACTCTTATCACACATGTGAAGTTTGGGGAAGATCGGACATCTTATGCCTGAGTTATAACATCTTTTATTCGCATGGCGAGACATCGAACTTCGTCGCGGCGCCATGAACAAGCCTTTTAACGAAAACTCAAGATCTTCACAACTGAACATCGCACAGGCCTTTAGATTAGACTGACCACAAAAAAGACATTGATGTCATAAAATTTCTAGGAGTAGTTCGTCGCAGCGTAAAATATGTCACTTCCTGTTGCCAATAGGTGGCGCTATGACTATAACTGAATATGGGCATGTCAATCTGTTCAGGTTCGGAGTCTCATCAAACATGTGAAGTTTGGGGCAGATTGGTCATTGTATGTGTGAGTTATAGCAACTTCATTTTTCATGGCGAATCATCGAAATTCACCAGGCCGCCACGGACACGCCCTTCAACGAAAAGTCAGGATCTTCGCAATTTAACATCGCAAAAGCCTTTAGATTAGGCAATTCCAAATTTGGTGTTGATTTGAAGAACTCTCTAGGAGGAGTTCGTTAAAATACAACACATGGAAATGACCAAAATTACACAAAATATGCTCATAATATTAAAAATAACCGACTTCCTGTTGGGTTTAGAATTTCGCTCCAAGAGTCTTTTTTGTAGGTATTGGTGTGTTACATATGTGTGCCAATTTTCGTGCATGTACGTGAAACATAGCTGGAAGGCTGTTGATTTTCTTGGTATAGGTGGCGCTGTCGAGCCATTTTGCCACACCCTCTTCTGAATCCTATATCAGACGAAAATTTTCACCAGGTTTGACGCGTGTGCAAAGTTTCATGACTTTTTGAGCATGTTAAAGCCCTCAAAAATGCGATTCATTCGGGAGAAGAAGAAGAAGAAGAAGAATAATAATAAATATAGCTGCAAGCAGCGATGGCGGGCTCAAGCCACCAATGCCATCGCCACCCCGTTGGCATCAGGTAAACTGTGCCCAGCGGGCACATGCATTCACAATATCCCTCTGGCAGTGAAGTTTTAAGGGATATGGCAGTTAAAGGGTTAATCCGAATCATCTAGACATTAAAATCACATTCACAGAACTATATATATATATATATATATATATATATATATATATATATTAGGGGTGTAACGATACGCGTATTCGTATTGAACCGTTCGGTACGACGCTTTCGGTTCGGTACGCGGTACGCATTATGCATACCGAACGGTTCGTTGGAGTAATTAATTATATTTGAAAAAAAAAAAAAAAGAGAGAGAGAAAGAAATATAATGATATGCGTTCAACAAGGTAGCCCAATAACCCAAACAACGTAACAGGCAACGCCCCTGACACTCCCGAAGAAGAAAAAAACACCATCTTATATGTTTATGTTAGGCTACTCAGCAGGCGCTCGCTCACTCAGTACGCGCTGAAGGCTCGTTGCAAAATAGCCAATGCGTTTAACAGACTAGAAATGAGAAGATCCTCCAATAACCAACAGGTCTGGTGTTTGGGTGCACTTTGGATTCCCTTTAAGCTATAATGGTGATGGCAAGAGAGTGGTGGATAAATAAACAACGGTATGTCGCATCTGCAACATGACAGGGTACACCAGCGGGATTACAAAAAAAAACAAAAAAAAAAACAGCGGGAATATCTGGGATATATGCGTCAGTACTATCTGGGAAAAGACGAAAAAAAGGAGAAACATGCACGCAGCAAACTATCCCTGCAGCATTTAGACACTATAGCTTACAGGGAATCCAACCCAAACACCAGACCTGTTGGTTATTTTAGGATCTTATATTTCTGGTCTGTTAAATGCATTAGACATTTTGCAACGAGCCTTCAGCGCGTGCTGAGTGAGCGAGCGCCTTAGGGGCCGTTCACATATCGTGCCTAAAAACGCATGGAAAACGCTAAGCGCGTCTTTCTCCTGAGGCGTCTGTCTTTGCTAAGCAACAATGACGTGCTCTCTCCATGAGACGCGGAAATTTCAGCGAAGGATAAATGGATTTGCAGCTCTAAAAATCGCTTGCAGTAGCTCTGCTACTGAATTTATTTCAAAATTGCAATCCATATACAACAACTATGATCAGCTGTTCCTTCATCTTGGCTGAGCTCTCAACGTTGTTACGGGAAAGGATGAAGCTGATTGGTTGGTTCTTGTCACATGACCCGCGGTGCGCTTGCGGCATTCTGAAAAGTTGAGATGTTTTTACATTTTGCTGTATCTAAAACGTATCGAACCGAACCGAACCGAACCGTGACATCAGTGTATCGTATCGAACCGAACCGTGAATTTTGTGAACCGTTACACCCCTAATATATATATATATATATATATATATATATAAATTTAGTAACACTTTACAATAAGATTTCATTTATAAACATTATGTTAACATGAATAATATTTATATAGAATTCATTCATGTCAGTTAATATTCCAAACTTAAACATTAAAACATTGTTTTATTGTGATTTTTTTCCAAGCACATTTTACCAATTCCAAACCATATCAATCTTAATAACTACCATTATTTTTTATTTAATCATTTATGAGTGCTATACAATAGTCCAGGAAAGCTGGAAGAGAAAAACTCCTTATATTCATGTGTGCAGAATTATTAGGCATGTTTTCTTTTACAGATGAAATGCGCTAAAAAAGAGTTTTAACTCAAACTGTTTTAACTCAAAGTCGAAAATTATGAAATACCCATGAGAAATATCAAACACAAATGCAATACAGAAATGGATAAATTAAGACTTGACCATTGTACAAAAATGCTGACAGGGTCATGAGGTCAGAAAAGAAGAAGAAAAAAACTGGTTAAGAAGAACTGACAAAAAGAATTGCAAAATAATTAGGAATTAATGTGAAGATTAATTTTTAGTCAATTCTGCAAGACAGACTTTCAGGAAAGGAGGCGGAATAAAAATGAGCTCCTAAATCTTAATTCCGGATTCAGGAAAATATATTCCTCAAACCATCGGACAAGAGGAGGTGGTGCTGGTTCTTCACGAGTCACTATAATCTGTTCATAAAGCCTATATATAAAGTCTTAATATATAGTATTTCACAATACTTCATGGTATTCTAATTAAATAATTTTTTGGAATCTTAGATCTCTCAGAACCTGACACATTGTAATTCTGAGACTCCAGGAAAGTGGCAGTTCTGTAAAATGTTGGCACTGGAGACTAAATGCTCCCTGATAGTTTCACACCTAATTCACTTAACACACACACACACACACACACACACACACACATTACCCACAGTGACAGAGGGACAGAGTGTATGATAGTTTTTTAATTTTCTATCATCCATATAGTGTTGTATAGTCATGAAACTATGCATATTTCCTCAGAATGACTTGTCTTCTATGTGTATATTTTTTTAAGTGTTTAGAAGCTGCACTTAAAAATAATAAAAGACATTTACTGGTTACTTTTTTACTGTTATTTCAAAAAATCACCATGACAAAACCATTCAAGCTATTCAAAATTAATTCGCACCTGTTCTGTAAGATAAATTCTTGAAACAGTGGTAAAAGAGGATGTGGTGCTGATCCTTCAAGAGTCACTCAAAACGTATCTGTCCATAAAGCCTATAAAGAACTATTCTTAATATACAGTTCACAATACTTCAGCTTGTTATTCTAATTATGTGAGGGTTATTTTATCAGTAAAATACATAAAATACATATTATTTTTCTTTGAAAGATTTCTATAAATGATTTAAATCATACTTGTTTCTACAATAATTATTTAAAAGTAATCCTATAGCACCATCTGGTGGCCATTATTGGTACTAAGAATTGCCAGCTTGATTTATAAGTTATGATAGTTTTAATTTTATGCTGGCTCTTGAAAATGATAAAGCTATGAAACTTACTGTGCTTCCTTCAAATGATGACTTCTACGTATATAAAAAATTATGAAGAGTTGTAATTAAAAATTTTAAAGATATAGTAAAATAACTATTGTATTTTTTTATGTTACTTTAATAAATCGCTATGGCCACACCATTTAAGGTATCCTAAACCCATTCGCAATTTAACATCTTCAGTATATGGCTTCATGTTAAAACAGTTTGGTGTGAACTACTTGTGTCTTCTTGGAGGAGTATGATTCATTTACAGGCTGAGTTTATCATAAATCCACAATAACATTTCTGAGTTCTTTATCAATCTGTGTTGTTGTTTGTTTATTTTTATTTTATTTATTTTTCATAGGAAGATAACTGACCCTTTACTCTCCTTTTTAATAAATGTGCTTATAACCCAAGAACAAGCTTTTTATAGCTGTATTTATAAACTGCTTACTACTGACTATTAATATTGGGACAAGGCTTTATAAAGCATTACTGAATATTTACTGTTCGAGTTTGAAATTATTATTTGCAGCACAAATAAGGTTTTTTAGGATTTTTAAAAATCCCTAAAACTGTCAGAAAAGGATAAGGCCTATAAGATTTTATGTGAGTGGCTAAATTTATTTGTTTTTATAACTATAATGCATAAACTATGAAATTATACAAAATGTATACAAATGTACAACAGTTATTCTTTTCCAATGTTTTTTATTTATTTATTTATTTAATTTTTTTTTATTTTATTTACATTTCAAAACATTTGCCTACTGCAATCATTCTAAACAGCTTGAATAAAACCTGTCAATATTTATTATAGACCACTGTAACTGTGTATAATCTAACAAACAAGTTTATTATGAAAATAAAAGTGTACACCAGATAAATTGGACGATAAAGAAATTGCTAACAATAGTATAATAGAGCATGTTTTAGGTTTTTAGGCGTTTAGATGCAGAAATGGACAAATCAAATGTAAAATAAAATGTAATTGATTTAATTAAATATAGATTAATTCTTGTTAGAGCAAAATAATAAATAAATAAATAAATAAATAAATAAATAAATAAATAAATACGTACACACATTAAAAAAAGCAGCCAAGATGAATGAGTTTCATTTTTTATATGGATCAAAATTGAAGACAGAAGCAGCTGGTATATGCGGTCACTTAATATTAAAATCCAGTAGATCCATTTCAGATTTATTTCTCAACTGTTTATGTTCACGTGGCTGTTTTCGTTTATAGTCGCCAAGCTATTATGTATTTTGAAATAATCTTGTCCGTGATGTGTTCGTTCGTACGACGAAAGGCAGAATCCTGCAGCTCGAGAGATATGTTATTCTGCCAGTCGCGCTTTCAAATAGTCTTGCACACTTAAACGGGTCACAAACACCTGCATTTAGCTCTTGTAGTGTTACAATGGGTTTATTGTGTGCATTTGTGGTAATATTTTATTTAAAAAAGCTCTTAAACAAGAATAAATTCGTTTGTTTTGAGCTCGACACTGTACGCGCTGATCGGAGGCGGTTGTTTCAGATAGGCAGCCGCAAATATTTAATTTTCACACAAACAGTTCAAAAACATCTGAATTTAGCTCTTGGTGTGTTCTAATTGGTTGATTGTGTGATATCGCTGTAATAATTTATTTTTAAAAGCTTTAAAACAGGAATAAATTCGTTTTTTCTGAGCTCTTTACTCCAGACGCTCGTGATCACTGCGGTGATTCATCTCTCCTATTTCTCACGTATCTCTGGACAGAAATAATTTATCCATGAGCCCTGAACCGGTAATAATCAGATATGTTGGTTTAGCTTGTCAGTGTGAATTAAATCTAAGTATTTATTTGTATTTTTAACCGATTTAAAAGTGAAAGTAAAAGTCCGGGAATTGAACCTGTAGGGGCGCTATTTCTCTCAGACAATGGAAGTCTGAAGCACATATACTCAAACAGAGGGACAGAGTGAGATGAGATGTCTGACAGTTTTTTAATTTTCTGTTATCCATACAGTGTTGTAAAGTCGTGAAACTATCCATATTTACTCAGAATGACTTTTTTTCTGTACGAAAAAAGGTTTTGAAGTGTTTGGAATTTAAAAATGCAGGAAAATTAATAATTCCATTTTTACTGTCATTTAAAAAAATCACCACGACAAAACCGTTTAAGCTATCCAAAATCCATTGGCAATTTAAGTTGTTTAAAATGTTTTGGCATCATGTAGACAAAGTTTGGTGTGTATAGTGTTACTCTCCTCTGAGCAGTATGCATTAATTCACAGCTAAATGTAAAAAAAAATCCACATTCAAATCAAAATAGCTGACTTCCTGTTGATCGTAGCTGATGACTGTGAAATAGAAAGTTGTCCGTCTTGATAAGAAAAATTTTTGTACCGAGTTTGGTGTCTGTAGCTAAAACTAACCCCGCCACTTTTGACAAAAGGTGGCGCTATAGAGTGCCTCTTCCACGCCCTCTTATGAACTTTTGCCAGTGTCTAGTTATCATAAATACTGATATGTGTTCTGAGTTTGATGAAATTCTAAGCATGTTATATGCCTCAAAATCACCTGAGAAGTATTCCAGTTTAACATGTTGCCACGGCAACAATATTTTTAGATATCAATATCCCCCCAGCAGATTTATATCGGCTGTGTTTTAACATTATTCTGATGAAGTTTGAAGCAAATCGAGTAAAAATAAGATGCTGAATTCAAATCATTTTGAAAATGACACACTTCCTGCTGCCAGTTGGTGGCGCTATAACTTTGACTCCTAATAGTCACATATATGCGATCGACATCATACAACGAATAATCTGATGCAGTTTGATTAAAATCAGGAAATGTATGTGGATGGTATTAGACACTTCCTGTTTCTCATTTCTCGCCATAATTTCAACACCTCGCCACGAGCAAACCGTTCGAGATATCAAAAATCCCCTGGCAATTTTTCATCCCCAATGTCTTGAGATCATGTTGACCGAATTTGGTGGCAATCGGCAAAAAAACCTATGACAAGTATTTCAAATTCCAGAGCATGCGCTTTTTACATAACTCTAAATAGCTGACTTCCTGTTGGGCGGAGCCGAATGACATGCAGTACGAAAGTTGTTCAGCACGATGAGATCTATATGTGTACTGAGTTTCATATTAATACGAGCAAGTATGTGTGAGCTATACATCAACATTTATGACTGTGTTCCAGGGGGCGCCATAGAGCCCCTGTGCCACGCCCGGGTCCCAGCCTCTGCAGGCTCCTAAAGGCCACAGATTCCAAAGTGTGCGCAAATTTTCAAGAGTTTTTGAGTATGTTAAGGACCCCAAAAGCCCCCACAACTTTGACGAAAAATATGAATACTAAACCCTAAATATCCAACTTCCTGTTGGGCGGAGCCTATGACATGCAGTACAAAAGTTGTTTGGTTTGATGAGATCTACATGTGTACCGAGTTTCGTGTGTCTACGTGCAAGTATGTATGATATATGGCCCTCAGTATTCCAGGGGGCGCTGTAGAGCCCCTGTGCCACGCCCGTGTATCAGTCTCTGCCCGGCCCTAATGGCCACAGGTTCCAATGTGTGTGCCAATTTTCAAGACTTTTTAAGCATGTTAAGGGCCCCAAAAGCCCCCGAAACCTTGAAGAAAAATAATAATAATAACAAAATATAGCTGCAAGCAGCGATGGCGGGCTCAAGCCACCAATGCCATCGCCACCCCGGTGGCATCAGGTAAACTGTGCCCAGCGGGCACATGCATTCACAATATCCCTCTGGCAGTGAGGTTTTAAAGGATACGGCAGTTAAAGGGTTAATCCGAATCATCTAGACTTTAAAATCACATTCACAGAACAATATATATATTAGTAACACTGTACAATAAGATTTCATTTATAAACATTATGTTAACATGAACAATATTTATATAGCATTCATTCATGTCAGTTAATATTCCAAACTTAAACATGAAAACATTGTTTTATTGTGATTTTTTTCCAAGTACATTTTACCAATTCCAAACCATATCAATCTTAATAACTACCATTATTTTTCATTTAATCATTTATGAGTGCTATACAATAGTCCAGGAAAGCTGGAAGAGAAAAACTCCTTATATTCATGTGTGCAGAATTATTAGGCATGTTTTCTTTTACAGATGAAATGCGCTAAAATAGACTTTTAACTCAAACTGTAAGGTCGAAAATTATGAAATACCCATGAGAAATATCAAACACAAATGCAATACAGAAATGGATAAGTTAAGACTTGACCATTGTACAAAAAATACTGACTGGGTCATGAGGTCATAAAAGAAGAAGAAAAAAGCAGGTCAAGAAGAACTGACAAAAAGAATTGCAAAATAATTAGTAATTAATGTGAAGATTAATTTTTAGTCAATTCTGCAAGACAGACTTTTCAGGAAAGGAGGTGGAATAAAAAATGAGCTCCTAAATCTTAATCCCAGATTCTGGAAGATATATTCCTCAAACCATCGAACAAGAGGAGGTGGTGCTGGTCCTTCACGAGTCAGTCTAATCTGTGCATAAAGCCTATATATAAAGACTTAATATATAGTATTTCACAATACTTCATGGTATTCTAATTAAATATTTTTTTGGAATCTTAAGTCTCTCAGAGTCCGACACCGAGTAATTCTGGAGACTCCAGGAAAGTGGCAGTTCTGTAAAATGTTGGCGCTGGAGACTAAATGCACCCTGATAGTTTCACACCTAATTCACTTAACACACACACACACACACACATTACCCACAGTGACAGTGGGACTGAGTGACATTAGATGTATGATAGTTTTTTTTAAATTTTCTATCATCCATATAGTGTTGTATAGTCATGAAACTATGGTCATGAGACCAGTCATTCTGAGGAAATATGCCTCAGAATGACTGGTCTTCTATGTGTACATTTTTTTTTTTAAGTGTTTAGAAGCTGCACTTTAAAAAAATAAAAATACATTTACTGGTTCCTTTTTTACTATTATTTCAAAAAACATCACGGCAAAACCATTCAAGCTATCCAAAATTCATTCACACCTATTCTGTAAGATTAATTCTTTAAACAGTGGTAAAAGAGGATGTGGTGCTGAACCTTCAAGAGTCACTCAAAACGTTATCTGTCCATAAAGCCTATAAAGAATTATTCTTAATATACAGTTCAAAATACTTCAGCTTGTTATTCTAATTAAGTGAGGGTCATTTTATCAGTAAAATATATACAATTCATTTTTTTTTTGTGAAAGATTTCTATAAATGATTTAAATCATACTCGTTTCTACAATAATTATTTAAAAGTAATCCTATAGCTCCCTCTGGTGGCCATTATAGGTACTAAGAATTGCAAGCTTGATTTATAAGTTATGATAGTTTAAATTTTATGCTGGCTCTTGAAAGTGATAAAGCTATGAAACTTACTGTGCTTCCTTCAAATGAGGACTTCTACTTATATAAAAAATTATGAAGATTTAGAATGAAAAATTGTAAAGATATAGTAAAATAACTATTGTATTTTTTTATGTTACTTTAATAAATCTCTATGGCAACACCATTTAAGCTATCCTAAACCCATTCACAATTTAACATCTCAGTATATTGGCATCATGTTGAAAAAGGAGTATGGAGTAGTATGAGTAGGAGTATGAATTCATTTGCAGGCTTTATCATAAATCCACAATAAAATTTCTGAGTTCTGTATCAATCTGTGTTGTTGTTTGTTTATTTTTATCTTTTATTTTTCATAGGAAGATAACTTACTCTCATTTTTAATAAATGTGCTTATAAACCAAGGACAAGCTATTTATAGCTGTATTTATAAACTGCTTACTACTGACTATTAATATTGGGACAAGGCTTTATAAAGCATGAACTGACTATTTAATAATGAGTGCAGTTATTATAAAGTGTTATCAATGCATTTGCTAATGTTAACAAATTAGACATTATTTTACAGTGTTATCAAATCCTTAAATGACTCATAAGCATTTGTGAAAGTTCTGCTTGTATTACAGCTTAGTATTGATCTGTGAGCTGAACAGATTTACTGTTACATCCATGAGATTATGTAAATTAAAATAAATATAATGTCACAGGATGTCATAGGCCAGTATCAAATGAGTTTGAAATTATTATTTGCAGCACAAATAAGGTTTTTTTAGGATTTTTAAAAATCCCTAAAACTGTCAGAAAAAGGTTAAGGCCTAAGCTATTTCTATGTGAGTGGCTAATTTTATTTTTGTTTTTATAATTGTAATACACAAACTATGAAATTATACAAAATGTATAAAAAGATAAATAAATAAATACGCACACATTAAAAAAGCAGCCAAGTCGAATGAGTTTCCTTTTTTTATATAGATTAAAATTGAAGACAGAAGCAAGTGGTAAATGTGGTCACTTTAATATTCAAATCCAGTAGATCCAGTTTATGTACACGTGGCTGTTTTCGTTTATAGTCGCCAAGCTATTATGTGTTTTTAAATAATCTTGTCCGTGATGTGTTCGTTCGTACGACGAAAGCCAGAAACCTGCAGCTCGAGAGATATGTTATTCTGCCAGTCGCGCTTTCAAATAGTCTTGCACACTTAAACAGGTCACAAACACCTGCATTTAGCTCTTGTTGTGTTACAATGGGTTTATTGTGTGCATTTGTGGTAATATTTTATTTAAAAAAGCTCTTAAACAAGAATAAATTCGTTTGTTTTGAGCTGGACACTGTACGCGCTGATCGGAGGCGGTGATTTCAGATAGGCAGCTGCAAATATTTCATTTTCACACAAACAGTTCAAAAACATCTTAATTTAGCTCTTGGTGTGTTCTAATTGGTTGATTGTGTGATATCGCTGTAATAATTTATTTTTAAAAGCTTTAAAACAGGAATAAATTCGTTTTCTCTGAGCTCTTTACTCCAGACGCTCGTGATCACAGCGGTGATTCATCTCTCCTATTTCTCACGTATCTCTGGCCAGAAATAATTTATCCATGAGCCCTGAACCGGTAATAATCAGATATGTTGGTTTAGCTTGTCAGTGTGAATTAAATCTAAGTATTTGTTTGTATTTTTAACCGATTTAAAAGTGAAAGTAAAAGTCCGGGAATTGAACCTGTAGGGGCGCTATTTCTCTCAGACAATGGAAGTCTGAAGCACATATACTAAAACAGAGGGACAGAGTGAGATGAGATGTCTGACAGTTTTTTAATTTTCTGTTATCCATACAGTGTTGTAAAGTCGTGAAACTATGCATATTTCCTCAGAATGACTTTTTCATCTGTATGAAAAAATTATTTGATGTGTTTGGAAGCTGCAATTTAAAAATACAATAATGATTCCCTTTGTAAGGTCATTTAAAAAAATCACCACGGCAAAACCATTCAAGCTATCCAAAATCCATTCACAATTTAAGTTCCTATCAGAAATACTGATGTGTGTTCAGAGTTTTGTGAAATTCTAAGTATGTTATTTGCCTCAAAATCACCTGAGAAGTATTCCAGTTTGACATGTTGCCACGGCAACAATTTTTTAGATATCAATATCCCCCTTGCAGATTTATATCGGCTGTGTTTTAACATTATTCTGATGAAGTTTGAAGCAAATCGAGTAATAATAAGATGCTGAATTCAAATCATTTTGAAAATGACACACTTCCTTCTGCCAGTTGGTGGCGCTATAACTTTGACTCCTAATAGTCACATATATGCGATCGACATCATACAACGAATAATCTGATGAAGTTTGATTAAAATCAGGAAATGTATGTGGATGGTATTAGACACTTCCTGTTTCTCTTTTCTCGCCATAATTTCAACGCCTCGCCACGAGCAAACCGTTCGAGATATCAAAAATCCCCTGGCAATTTTTCATCCCCAGTGTCTTGAGATCATGTTGACCGAGTTTGGCGGCAATCGAGAAAAAAACCTATGACAAGTATTTCAAATTCCAGAGCATGCGCTTTTTACATAACTCTAAATAGCTGACTTCCTGTTGGGTGGAGCCTATGACATGCAATACGAAAGTTGTTCGGCACGATGAGATCTATATGTGTACTGAGTTTCATATGAATATGTGCAAGTATGTGTGAGCTATACATCAACATTTCTGACTGTGTTCCAGGGGGCGCCGTAGAGCCCCTGTGCCACGCCCGGGTCCCAGCCTCTGCAGGCTCCTAAAGGCCACAGATTCCAAAGTGTGCGCAAATTTTCAAGAGTTTTTGAGTATGTTAAGGACCCCAAAAGCCCCCACAACTTTGATGAAAAATTTGAATACTAAACCCTAAATAGCCAACTTCCTGTTGGGCGGAGCCTATGATATGCAATACAAAAGTTGTTTGGATTGATGAGATTTATATGTGTACCAAGTTTCATACGTCTACGAGCAAGAATGTATGATATATGGCCCTCCATATTCCAGGGGGCGCTGTAGAGCCCCTGTGCCACGCCCGTGTATCAGTCTCTGCCCGGCCCTAATGGCCGCAGGTTCCAATCTGTGTGCCAATTTTCAAGACTTTTTAAGCACGTTAAGGGCCCCAAAAGCCCCCGAGACGTTGGAAAAAAAAAATAATAATAATAATAATAATAATAATAATAATAATAATAATAATAAAAAATAATCCTAAGGAAAACAATAGGCCTCTCGCCCTTTGGGCTTGAGCCCTAATAATCCTAAGGAAAACAATAGGGCTCTCGCCCTCCAGGCTTGAGCCCTAATAAAAAACAAAGCAGATACAAGAGGGTCCTCGCACCTCGGTGCTCGGGCCCTAAATATATAGCCCTGAGAAATAGCCTATTTAGGCCTACTGGAATAAAACTGTGATAGCCCCAGTCTTCCTCGTTTAAGCTACCAAATGGTTACCTTAATATTAAAGGTTAGCCTAAAGAAATGTTAAAATGCGTAAGGAAAAAAATCTAAAACGAAATAGGCTACAACAACATTATAAGAAATTACATTATTTTCTTCTATAATCTACAATTTAAAATAAAGAAACAACTGAAATTAGACAAATTATTATTCAACATAATTTACATTTGGCCTATAAACCCAACATTTGTTACATTTATCACCAATTTGGCCAGCATGATAAATTACAGGTTTTGTTATTTGATTACTTTATAATGTTTTGGTGACATTGTACTAACTCTTAACTAACTTTTAAATCAGTTTCATCACGTCGCAACGCATCGAACATATTTAGGCTATATTTCTAACTTAAGTTACTTGCAGAACTTGCAGAAGTGACCTAGGGAATTTGACCCACTCGAATGAGTAAAGAAAAAAATCTTAATTTTGAAAAGTGAAAGGACACAAGTGTCACTATAAGAAAAGAAAAAAAAAAGTTCAGCTTATTTCACAAAATTATTGTTGGTGCGCTGGCAGTGGAAGCTTTTAGACGGTCATCTAGCGCCATCTATTGGTGACTTAATGTACCTTCACGCGACGCATGTGAAATATTCTCGACGATTGCCAATTTTCCTTCTGATTTTATAAACAAAGCGACATACCTAAGCGAATATTTGGAAAAGATTACAATGAGACATTTATAGCTACTAATAAACACGGATCATACTCACAGCTACATTCATCTACATCAATCGCAAGCGTCTTCAAAACACAGTTATCTTCCAAAAAACACAAACTCTTATTATTAAAGCATATTGAAGGTATTTATGTTAACGAGTAATATTACCTGGAATCGACCATATAAACACAGTCTGTAAAATATACGGCAATAAAAGAAAGAGGTTTTCATATGACAATATTGCCATCAAAATATTAAATCTTGGGATAAGTATTATCTGGGCATGACAGCTGCATCTGGAGTGCACAATGCAGAAAAATAAGAATATAAAGATCTTATTTCAGCAAACAAGACATTGGTTTTACAAAATAATATCATCATTGTATATTAATAGTTAATATATTTAACAAAACATGGGATGTAATCTAGACTCCAAGTGTCAAACATCAGTCACTCACTTAAAAATAAATACACTGATGCAACATTCTTTTTGACCTTATCTGAATTGAAAAAAAAAAAGGCATTATGATACTGACAGAGACGGCACATTGAGGTGGCACTTTGAACAACCATAATGTAAAAATTAAAAAAAAAAACACGAACCAAATGGTTACTGAATTCATTTTGCCTTGCGGAGTTTCATGCTCTTTTTCCTACATGTCATGAAAACTGTGCCCCAGATGCGTTTCTGTATAGAGTTTACTGCTGATAGACTGTTAAACAAAGACACATTTAAAATATGTCCTTGTAAATTATGCCTTCAAGTCTTGCACTGTTACAGCACAAACAAAACTAAAATATGTTCCTTCTTGGCGTACCAGTGCATTAGCTGCAGGTTTGCATTACCAAAATGATAAACAGTTAAATAAAAATATAATATTTCATTAGACATCTTGAGATGCATGTATAATATTTAACCCAATGCACAAGATAAAACATTGATGTAGATGACTTGCCAGGGCATGTGTTTTACAGTAGCTCTAGGATTTCATATTTTGTTCATTGACCTTATACAAGACATAATATTGTGTGGTGGTGAGCAGAAAAAAAACTCAAATAATGGCAAACCAGCAACGTATTTACTACCATAACCAGTTACCAGTTAGAAATGTATTTATTACCATAATCAGATATTAGAACAGTCAATGCAAACCAAATATGCTTGGACTAAGAAATCGGTTATGTATTAATGGTATCAATATTATCAATCACATTTTCAATTGTAAAATTTCATAAAAGTAGTAAAGTAACAGTGAGAGCAAGGAAAAGCCTTTCCGCTTTATTCAGCACGAGCATCTCAGTAAATTAGAATGTTGTGGAAAAGTTCATTTATTTCAGTAATTCAACTCAAACTGTAAAACTTGTGAATTAAATAAATTCAGTGCACACAGACTGAAGTTGTTTAGGTCTTTGTTTGTTTTTTAATTGTGATGATTTTAGATCACATTTAATAAAAACCCAACAAATCAGAATATGGTGACAAGCCAATCAGCTAATCAACTCAAAACACCTGCAAAGATTTCTGAGCCTTCAAAATGGTTTCTCAGTTTGGTTCTCTAGGCTCCACAATCATGGGGAAGACCGCTGAACTGACAGAAGACAATCATTGACACCCTTCACAAGGAGGGTAAGCCACAAACATTCATTGCCAAAGAAGCTGGCTTTTCACAGAGTGCTGTATCCAAGCATGTTAACAGAAAGTTGAGTGGAAGGAAAAAGTGTGGAAGAAAAAGATACACAAACAACCGAGAGAATCACAGCCTTATGATGATTGTCAGGCAAAATCGATTCAAGAATTTGAGTGAACTTCACAAGGAATGGGCTGAAGCTGGGGTCAAGGCATCAAGAGTAACCACACACAGACATGTCAAGGATTTTGGGTACAGTTGTCATATTCCTCTTGTTAAGACACTCCTGAAACACAGACAACGTCAGAGGCGTCTTACTTGGGCTAATGAGAAGAAGAACTGTACTGC
The DNA here is from genome assembly GCF_023724105.1 of Carassius gibelio. Taxonomy (NCBI): domain Eukaryota; kingdom Metazoa; phylum Chordata; class Actinopteri; order Cypriniformes; family Cyprinidae; genus Carassius; species Carassius gibelio. Next base: position 12,954,716 of record NC_068415.1, on the reverse strand, counting down.
TGCCCAGTGGTCCAATGTCCTCTTTTCAGATGAGATCAAGTTTTTTATTTAATTTGGAAACCAAGGTCCTAGAGTCTGGAGAAAGGGTGGAGAAACTCATTGCTCAAGTTGCTTGAAGTCCAGTGTTAAGTTTTCACAGTCTGTGATGATTTGTCATCTGCTGGTGTTGGTCCATCGTGTTGCACTTCATGCTTCCTTCTGCTGAACAGCTTTTTGAAGATGCTGATTTCATTTTCCAGAAGGATCTGGCACCTGCACACTCTGCCAAAAGCACCAAAAGTTGGTTAAATGACGATGGTGTTGGTGTGCTTGACTGGCCAGCAAACTCACCAGACCTGAACACCATAGAGAAACTAAAAGTGCTAAATGACCAAAAAAAAAGCAGATGAGCTGAAGGTCACTGTCAAAAAAACCTGGGCTTCCATTCCACCTCAGCAGTGCCACAAACTGATCACCTCCATGCCACGCCGAATTGAGGCAGTAATTAAAGCAAAAGGAGCCCCTACCAAGTATTTAGTACATGTACAGTAAAAGAACATACTTTCCAAAAGGCCAACAATTCACTAAAAATGTTAATTTTTTATTGGTTTTATGAACTATTCTAATTTTCCCACGACATTCTAATTTATTGAGATGCACCTATATGTGTGCTTTTGATTGCCTTCACAAATGAAATGGTTCAACGGTTCCCCCTATCGGCCAAAGCTGAAATCGCCCCCGCCCTCTTTCCTTCTAAATAAAACCAGATATATTTTTATTTAATATTAATATTTCAAGTCTGATTACTATCTTTAAAGGCGTGCAAACACATTTGTCATGACTCAGCAATGAACTCTTAATGAGTGGGTCACAATATCAAGGCTGTAGATTTTGAGATAGTGCGAATGAAACAATGAACTCCAGTGTCTATCACATTAAGTAAATGAAGAAGTAAGGAATAATTGACTCCGGGCCATTGAATTATTAGAAAAATAATACACACTTCGCTCGACGTCGGGTGTGCATTATTTTTCTAAAAATTCAACAGCCCGGAGTCAGTTATTCTTCTTATACTACGGTTACCAGACCTCAAGACATCGATCAGATGATATATAAGGGATTCGTCCTGTTTTTGTACTTAAATCGCTATTTTGAGTAGGATTATTTCTTTTGCATCTCATCCAATGCCTCTTTTGCTGGTTCCAAAACGTAGCTGGTAATGAAGGCTTGAGCCCTTCTAATGCACTTATTAATGAAGTTATTACAAAGAGAGCGAGAGAGACAGAGACACACACGTATAGAGAGAGAGCGAGAGAGAGAGAGAGAGGGACAGAGAGAGAGAGAGAGAGAGAGAGGGAGAGAGAGCGCTGCAGCAGATTCTATAAACAGTGCTGTTACCTCGCTAGTGACAAATGTCATATGTATTTACTCTCGGGAAATCGCCTCACACAGTATTACAGTGCCACTAAAGGTGGAATGCCAAACTTTGCCAACAAATGTACCCCCTTCCCCCACCTCATTTTTCCTACCATGGTATATTTTCCTGTCATGCAAAAGCAAGACAAGCTTAGCAGCTCCTTGCAGTGATGAATAGCTTTACAGTTCACATTAATTATTTTCATGGTCCTGTCGAAGCTTCCGCCTTTCTGTACATGGACTGCCCCTTTGACAGTGAAAGCATGATTGACAGACAGCAAGAGCATCAGAGGGTTTCTGACCGGCTAAAAACATAATTCTACCGTCATAATCTCAGGGCAGTTATGTTTCAAAAGTTAAGGACGACAGCTGTGACATCAGTTCATGAGGGGCTTCATGCACCTCATGCTCATGAATAATGCTACTTCTATGCAGCTGGCGATGGAACATTCCTTTTAGTGCATTAGCTGATTGCATCCCTAACCCATTCGCTGTAGTTAACCGCATTGTTTGAAGAAGTTACTGTGTGGTCTTGCCTGTTCGCGTGCAGTCTGACATCTGTGCACCAGTGCAGCGTCCAATGCTACTATTCTTCAAACGCAAAATGAACCACAGAGATTCATTTCATACGGAGAGTTACATTTTGCATGATACAAACTGCTGACCATATTAATGGATCATGCAATTATTATTAACAATATATACACATCATAGGCTATATATAAGTTAAATAATAGCTGTAGGCATATATATATATATATATAGGCTATAAATAAATATTTAAAATATGTTATTTACATGTTTAATTGCAAGTTATGCTTAGTTGATATAAAAAGTAACATTAAATATTGTTATAAAAAGGTTACATGAACCAGGTGTAAAGGTAAAAAAATTAAAACTGATTAAAATGGTGAAAAACTGTTACAGATTCTAAAAAAGGACTAAACATTTTACCTTATTAATTTTCATTGTATCTTAAAATCTTGACTTTGTTTAAAAAAAAAAACTCAAGCCATTTAATTGCCTATTTATAGCATGTACTAAATGGTTGGTATTAGTAGACGAATTACCCAAAATAGGTGCTTTAATAAAATGTCCACAAGGGGGAGATAGAACACAGAAAGTCAGATTTAGCAGGTGAACTTGGACAACCTACAGACGCGCTCCTCATGTTGTGCTCCACTAACCGCACCGCGCTGAATCGACCTAGTTCTTCGGAGTTTAAATTGCCAGGTATTAGACAAGAAAAGGAAGAACACGTGAAAATATGAGGCAGGACATTGTAACCGTTTTTGAATTTATTTACATAATTTACTTTTATGCATTTAGCAGACGCTTTTATCCAAAGCAACCTATAAGTGCATTCAGGCTATATATATATATATATATATATATATATATATATATATATATATATATATATATATAGCCTGAATGCACTTATAGGTTGCTATATATATATAGCCTGAATATTTATTATATATATATATTTTTTTTTTTTTAACCAGTATGCGTGTTCTCTGGGAATTTAACCCACGACCTTTTTCGCTGCAAGGATTTTAATTCAAAACAAATACTGTACATTAGGCAAATAACAGTTTTCCAACGTGAATTACATTTACGTTTATTCATTTAGCAGTAAGTAAAGCATAGGTCAATGCAGTTATTTGATTGACCATTTTTTTAAATATATAATAAGCTTCGTGAATTATGATATCTTTTTCCCCATCTTATTTGGTAAAATTATATCACGATATATTATGTTAATATATAGGCTATTTATAAATTAACTACAATGAACGCAGTCTATCATAAAAAGTCAAACAAACACCCAACAGAAAAAAAATCATAATTAAAATTAAAATGAATAAAAAACGCTTCTTCTTTGTATAGCCAACATATTACAATTGTTGTTGATGAAACATGTCATGTTAATTATTTACTATGGTGTTTAATTTCTATATATTGATGTTGTGTTGTTATTGGTAATAATGAATTGATGATGTTTTAGTTTTTCATGTAATGATTTATTGATTGTTTATCATTTATTTGATTTACATTCTCTTGTTTTTGCCAACGAGAACATAATATTTTTGCTAATTTTACTTAACTGTTTTACTTACTGTTTGTACTTTTCTCATCAATGTCATATTTATTTGCAAATGACAAACAAATTTAATATTAAATACGTTTGTTGGTCCGCAAATATACATATGCTCGTTCTCTAACAAAATGAATATTTTCTATCAATAGCTTTACTTCATTTTCATTGTCATAATAAAGAAAATGTCACAAGCAGTGCGACCTCTCAACTGAAACCTATTATTATTAGGCTAACTCTGAGACGACATGTCTTGACACTTAAAGAAAATTAAAGCAGCACTTAAGTGTAAAAGCAATGACACACACCAACAAAGAATAGGTGCAAAGCACAGTTTGGGTGGCTTTTCGTCCATCTAGCACTTAAAAGGACACTTTGCTTCATTGACACCTTTTGGCCAGCACAGACTGCGCTTTGCTCCCTATAAGCAGTACATTTGTTTCTGAAAAACAAACACCGCTTTACTTCACCCCAAATGAATCCTGACACGTGAACGAAAACAGGGAGTCATTCTTGTTCGACGGGTCGGCTGCAACTCTGTAAAAACAAGACATCTTTACAAATATTATAAATCTGTTTTACCTCATATTGGCCATGTACTTTTATACATAACCTGTCATTTTACCCCCTGCAGCACATATCAGCGATTCTATTTGTTTCATGTCTTAAGCAGCCCGAGGATGTGAGAATTGTCTCGTTTTCTGTCAACATTTCTACTCTTTCCGTGTGTTTGCGTCTTCCTTATCCTTAAATCAAGGGTAGACTATGCATATACCCAGAGGGAAAAGGTCTTCGGGTACAGTCTTTCCAGCTCTCGAGCGCTTATTGGTCGTGAGATGAGTTTAGGGAGGAGCGCTGAGCTCAGCCAAAAGGCAGAATTGGTAATTCGGTGAAAAAGTCCCTGTGAAGTGACGGATGCGGGAAGTTCACAGGTTTTCCCTGTTCACTGCCTTCTCCACATAAGACATTTGCTTCTCGTTCGCCTGCACAGCGAAGACCTGAAGATCCGCTTGGGAAGAAACTTTGAATGAAAGTTTTGAGACAAGACACTAAAGGAAAAGGTGAAAGTTACGAACCTTGGAATGAATTTTCTTCTCGAAGTGAATTGAGACGTCTGCCTTGGTTTTAACCTTCTTTTTCTCTTGTTAGTCCGCAGTAGGATAGCGTTGGAGAGAGGGGTACGATGCAGGGGCGCTACCCCGTGTCTAGCCAAAGCCCTTTAGGCGTAGTGCCTTATATCACCGGGGACCAAGGCTTTTATCGAGCCGCTGCCGGAGGTGGATATACCGGAATGCCTGCGCCTATGAGCATGTACTCTCACGCAGCGCACGAGCAGTACCCCGGCAGCATGGCCCGCGCATATGGGCCGTACGCCCCTGCGCAGCAGCCCAAGGACATGGTCAAGCCTCCATATAGCTACATCGCGCTCATCACCATGGCCATCCAGAACTCAGCCGACAAAAAGATCACGCTGAATGGGATCTACCAGTTTATCATGGAGCGCTTTCCATTTTACCGGGACAATAAGCAAGGCTGGCAGAACAGCATACGGCATAATTTGTCGCTCAACGAGTGCTTCGTCAAGGTGCCAAGAGATGATAAGAAGCCAGGTAAGGGCAGCTACTGGACTCTAGACCCGGACTCATATAACATGTTTGAAAACGGCAGCTTCCTGCGACGGAGGCGCCGCTTCAAGAAGAAGGACGTGCTGAAGGACCGAGAGGAGCGGGACCGGCAGGGCAAAGACAGCCAGGGACAAGCGTGCGAGCAAGACGCGCAGCAGCCAGTGAAGCTCCGGGATATAAAGACCGAGAACGGGACTTGCACGCCTCCCCATGACAGCACTCCACCCCTGAGCACCGTGCCTAAAACGGAGAGTCCAGATAGGAGCGGTGGGAGTGCGTGTAGCGGGAGTCCTCATTCGCAAACGCCACAACAGGCCTTTAGTATGGATACAATCATGACCGGGCTTCGCGGCTCCCCGCAGCACGCGGCAGAGCTGCCGGCCTCTCGCGCCGCGCTGCCAAGCTCGGTGTCTCTGACCTACTCTCCGTCCCCGCAGCCCGCACATTACAGTCCACCCTGCGGCCAGCCCGCCACTTACCACTGCAATATGCAAGCGACGAGCCTGTACACAGGGGAGCGCGGCCACGGGGATGGCACTTTACCGGAATACACAAACACGACAGGCGCCACCTCTATCTCACACCCCCACCAGGGCTCGAGCCAGGAGAGCCAGCACTTGCAGCAGAACAGACTCGCGCCCTGGTATCTCAGTCAAGCCGGTGAGCTGGGGCACCTGAGCGCGAGCTATCCCGGCCAGCAGCAAAACTTTCACGCGGTGCGCGAGATGTTCGAGACGCAACGGATAGCTCTGAACAGCTCTCCGGTGACCGGAAGCAATAGCTGTCAAATGGCTTTCCCGTCCAGTCAGCCACTCTACCGGGCTTCCGGAGCCTTTGTATACGACTGCAGCAAGTTCTGACCAAACGTTTAATGAATTTCAAAATTGTTTAATATATGTCTGTATTATTTGCCATGCGTTTGTAATTTAAGGAAGCTTTTTAGGTCAGTGAACTCGGGCTGATATGCGAGTTTGTGTTGGTAATAGGATAATTCCGCTGCACATAAACATTCTCTCCCTGCTCGTCCATCAAGATAGATTAAAAGAAAATGTGTTAATTTATTTCACGCAAGAGCAGGTGGACCAACTTTGCAAGGAAATGTCTTAAGTATTTATAGTCAATTCAGTATAGAAAGGTAACGAGTGTACAACTGAGTTACAGTTTTTTTCTTATAGCCTACCTTTTGAAAATATCTAAAGTTACTATTTGTTTAATAAATTGTCGTCTTCTTGGAGTTAAACTCTCGAGTGATTTATCGATTGGTAATGCCTGTTGAATCCATTATTTAAATGACTGTCAAAGCTTGTTATTGATTAGCGGCCACTAAAAAGTAAGGAATAATTTAAAAAAAGTTTTTCAAACATAGCTGCTAGCAAATATTTGCCAATTGTCTTATTTTCCTCCTAAAACATTTGGCTCTAAGGCATTCCTTGGATGGGGTGGGGGTAGGGGTCAAAAGGTTTTAAAACATCTGGAAATTATTATTTTTTCACTTACGCGTGCAAGGAGTCTTTAAATTGTTCCTAACCTAAAAATGCATTTATTAACAACAAAAACAATGTTTAATAATAACTATTATAAACACTTGACAAATGTTCAGCACAGCGTTATAGGCTACAATTTCTTTATGTAATTTGACAGAACTGTGTCCCCCGTTTACCTATAAATCACTAATACTATTTATTTATGTGTCCCTATGTAATTTGTAATTTCTCAACTAATACTTTAGATATATATATATATATATATATATATATATATATATATATATATATATATATATATATATATATATATATATATATAGGGAATATGTTTCTAGTTTTAATATGAAAAAAAAAAATGTTTGCATTTTTATTTGTGCAATTTAATTTTTGCCGTGTTCTCTTTTTATAATGTTGGCACACTGGAGTGAACTGCACTTTTGCAATCTTGCGGGATTTCGCCAACCCTAGTCTTTGATAGAAGTTTTCATTTGTAAATGCATAATAGATTAAAAGGCAGATAAACAGCAGATGAAAGAATTGCTGTAGGCCAGATATGTTGAGCCAGCCATGTAAAATATGGGCTTGATAAATCAAATGATTAATTAAGCCAGAGCCTCCAAACAAAGGCTTTCTACTCGGTATGTGACTCAGTTGATTTCTACGACGCTTTTTAACATGCAGTAAAATGTAAAACAAATAGACCTACGGACACAAACCAAATAACGGATTACTCTATTTAACATTTCAGTGTAACTGAAATAAGATTGATAATGGTCTACATTTTGATTTGTTGTTCGGATAGCTACATATTCAGCAATATTTAAATATGAAGCTGGGCACAGCGATGAGTAAAGCTTCTTGCAGTCATCGAAAGCAGAAGTGTGGGCCTTGCAGTGCAGCGCTTGTATTTATTTCTTGTATATATAATTGGCCTCGTAACTGATCTGTGATTATATAAACGCTGTGACTAAATAAGGGTTGTGCATGATTCACAGATACGGTTTGAATGGGTCTCAAGTGTAAATCAAGAGAAACAAATGAGGAGAAACAAGAAGAAAGATGAAAAAGACACAAAGACACAAAGAAAGAAAGAAACTTGAATCAGCTCTACAGCGTTAAGTCTGCATCGACGCAAGGTCAGCTCGAGGCGATTTCACTTCGTATGAAGGGCCTTAAGTGGCAAATGCTTTACAGGTGCGCGCGGGCAGTATTAGGGGCTCGTGCCGGTGAAAAGGTGTCTTTGTTGTGATCATCTGCATGTTTCAGGGTTGAGTTGCGCGCGAGGGGAATATGATACAGCAGAGAGAGCCTTATTAACGTGGCACATTTTAACCAGATGCAGATCTCATAACATGCCTGAGAAGCATGTTTGTTTGTTTATTTTAAATCGATGTGTATCATGCGTGATATCCAGTGACGGGTATATTTGATCATTTCCTGATACATTTTGCGACCTAAATTTGATAAATGTAGGACAATCTGTCCAGTTCATTTTCAGTTTTGCGAGGTGCTGCTAATTTATTGCAGACTAATTTAACAGTTTATATTATAATAGACAGGTCAGTGTTTATAATAATAATAATAATAGCCTAGTAGGCGAAGTAGAAATAGGCTACTGGTGTATTATTATAACAGCAACAAAATTAAAAAGCAATTAAATATAAGCTACATAATTGTAGTCTATTTATATTAAAAACCGTAGAAGTAAAAAAAAAATGGTTTGATCGGGGAAACAACAAACGGACTGATTTACCTCGGCCAAAGATAATGTGAACAATTTTGTTAGTAGTAAACATATTTGCTAAATGTTAGCAATTAAGTTACAGTATATAAATTAACATCTTATGTGTTTTATTTTTACTTTTATTTTTCTCACAATCTGTGCTAAATAAAAGAAGCAATAAACACGCCCATCAGCCTTGTGAAGAAGTGCTGCTCCCAATTAACAACAACAACAACAACAAAAAAACTTTAGTGATATGATACGTTAAATGCCACATTAAAATGTCCTTAATATTTCCTAAATATGTATATAAAAGTTAACTAAATATTTAACAATAATTCAAAACCTTGTTATAGGCTAACAATAAAATAGGCTTTTCCTAATATGTTGCAGCGCACCTGACGAAGGGGATTGCTTTTAAATGTTAAACATTTAAATATTAGACAATAATAATTATAAAAAATGATTTTTCTCACGGACAAAAACGGAATGGCAAATAAAACTTAAGTAAACACAATGCCGTGGACTGTGAAAAAAGGTCGAGTCGCTTATCACAGATTATCTGTTTGACAATGAAAAATAAACAAGAAAAATAGACACGAGTTTACCTTGACAGAGTGGATTTAAACAAAATGATTTTCTTCTCTGTTGAAAAAATGTCAAAGGATAAAATTGTGAGACGAGAAATTGTGAGTGAACGTTTATCAGTGAAATCCAAATGCTTCACACTGGCAAAGCAAATAATTCCTGCTGGTCCAAGATATATTACAGACACAAATAAACAATATCGAACAAAGGGTGAGACTAATTATAATGCTAAGCAAGTTCACTGAAAAGCAATATAAATGCAATATGATATATAACACGTAAAATATAATAAATTATGAGAGAATATAAATTAACGACAGAATACCACTAGTCATATTCTCCATATTGCCATATTTAAAATAATTCTAATTATTATTATTAACATTTAAAAAGAACAGGTCTATTTTTTTTTTAATTTAATTATTAAAACCCGCCAATGAACTTAATTTAAGGATATTTGGAAGCAGTGAGTAAACCAGTTGTTTTAGAGAGGATAATCTGAGTTAATTTTTAATTACAAATATTTTGAGATAACTGACAGAGAATATAAATAATGCATAAGCCTATATTAAATTCTTGACGGAGTTTTTCCACATCCCTTAAAGTTTTATTATACTTTAATATGTTGGTCCAATTGAATTTCACGTTTCCTAGCTTTTACGGGAACATCAGCAGGGTAGTCAAACTAAATACCAGAAATTTCTCCACTCAAGCGTAAAAAATTAATTAGCCGGGATATGTAAGTTAGTTAGTGGCTGCTCTCGGCCTGTGCACCTGAATGCGGTAGATCCAGCGACCCAGGCCAGTGGAAAAGTGCTTTTTACGCTCGCGGACCGGCGAGCCACCGTCTGGTTCCAATCAGGCCCGCGCGCACACACTGCTGCGCTGTTTGAGGCGCCTAAACGGCACTCCACTGGCTCGAGATGCCGTCTCAAAAACACAAATATACATACATCAACCGCCCCCACTATCGTCTGTTTTACGAGGGTCTCAAAGACCCCACTTTCTATGACTTCGGTGTCAAATGTCCTTCATTTGGCACTTCGAATAGACCAGAATATCCGTGGCCTCTTTAGTCGTTTAAAAGAAACTGATTTTACCGGGTCTCTCTCTCCTCGCTCGAGGACACTTACGCTGACAGAGGTCTCTTGAATCTGTTGTTACTTTGATGAGGACGACCGTGTCGCCATTACAAATAAACACGGTGGAGGATTTTCGCACAAAGCGAAACGTCTTCACTGTCAGGGTTCAGTGGCCCAGCTGCGCCCGACGTCAGAGGTGATTAAACATGAGCTGCTTTACAAGGCCGAGTTACTGCTCCCTCAGCTGCGCGCGGTGGGCCGCGCTCGAGCATCTGGAATGAAGGAGCGCGAGGCCTCGAGGACGCATGTTTCCCGCCGAATACAAGAGAGCGCTTGTGCTCGGTGACCGCCGGGCAACCCGCGAGAACTGGCACGAGCCGCCATCTGACGCATTTCACTGTATATTTAACTTCTGAGGCGAGAGAGACTGAAACTGAGAAGCTGACAGTTATTTTCAAAATGATGTTTACTGATTGTAACCATGTAAGTTACATCTTTTGCTTACTGAGTGAGCAATATCAGCTAATAATCTATCTCTAAAGTTGTTCTGTTTAATAGCCTACAGTAGGCTAAATTATAGGAAACAAAGCTAAAAACAACAACCCTGTTATCACCTTAAAATGACAAATCTACTCTGAGAACCGAACCTTTCCACATTAAAAACCCCACAGTTCACAACCAGGAGGTCTAAAGGAGTGAATTAAAATACCTGAATTAAATACTAAAACATGTAAACCTACAATGTAAAACATGTAACCCCCCCCCCCAGGAACGTGTTTTATTGAAATATATATATTTTTAAACTTATGAAATTACAATATTATTTGTGGTTGATCATATTATTATATTCTTAATATTTTAATAAAAGTGTGGAAACAAGCAGTTCTGTAATAACAGATGCCATGAATTCTATTGTCTTGAATGATGCGGGGACCTTGGAGTCAAAAAGGTTTGAGAAGAACCTCGAACAAACCCCACTCAAAGGACTCTTTGGAGAAATAACACACATTACAACTAAAATTTAAAACTTCACAGTTTGTATTTCGCATTTTAAATAATCAGGAATTTTTTTTTTAAATTTCAATCAATTCATGTCATCATTTCAGTTTACAAAATCACAATCGCTAACAGCTTTAAAAAGCTCCACAAACCCTTTAATCCCTTGTTTATACATTTTTTCATGATCATGGATAAAAACTGCTTTATAAAAATGGATAAAAATCATTTAGACAGAACACAAGCTAAAAATGCATCAACAAATCTTAAATATGACAGTATTAAAGAACAGAGAAAGGCAACAGCGGAGACCCTCAAAACACAGTGACACTGAGATCAGAAAGCTGAAGCAGCAGAGAAAACGACAGACGGAGTAACAGAAATGCAGCTGAATGTTTCTACCAGTGATCGCACACAAAAACACACAGTCGCCTCTTTGGCATGCATGGAGATGAAGGCGTGTGGGCTCAGGCATTTGGGTTGTTCCGCATGAGCTCGATGTCCGCGTCCACCATTTCTTTAACAAGCTCCTGTAGGAATACACACATACACACACACACACACCGATTATTTCTCAATCTCCAGTGCACTGGAAGTGAACTGCTTTGCTTTTTTACAGGAACGCTCACCTCGAAAGTCACACGTGGTTTCCAGCCTATGATCTTCAAGGCTTTGGAACTGTCTCCCTGTAAGAAGTCCTAGAAAAAGACAGAAAGAGAGAAATCAATGACGAAGAAGAAAGAAAAAAAAAACAAAGGGGTGGTTTAGTCCTTTATTAACGGGACCTCCCAACCTGTACCCCCCCCCCCCACACACACACTCTTCTTCACTCTCACACACACATATTCAACCGCCAGCACCACACACACGTCTCTGGGGGAAGGTGAGGGCCGAGGCAGACCATCCATCCAGCACCCCCTCTTTTCCAGCCCTCTTTCAGTGCCAGAGCATGATGGATTGTGTGACTCTCATGGCCTAACCCCTTCTGTTCTCCTGCTGGGACGGCAAAACTCACCCCCCACCCACACACAAATTTAAAGGTGATTCTCAGGGTGGCAGTAAAGAGTTTGAGGGTGTCCTTGCTGCTGATCTGATTACACAAGGAGCCAGAACACACACACACACACACACACACACACACACACAACTGCACTTCTGTACCTTTGACTAATGAGAGCTCTTGTTCCAAAAGCCCATATTTTAATGTTGAACCCAGAGAAGTTACAGTCACTAGCTCATGGTTCCATTTTAGCTCCACTTAAATCATTTAAATGACATAACCATATTTTAAAGACTAATTAGCGAAATAGCATTCATTTATCAACATACGAAACAGCATGCAACCATCATAATCAAGATACGTATTAATGCTGCATATTAATCATAATTAGTCTTCTCTTTTTTGAAAGTTAAATTAATATCAGCTGCTTTTGTCACCCTTCCAAGTCTTCACATGCAAACAACTACAGTACTGTGCCCTGACAATGTAAGTTTACAAAGTGTTTGCGAGGAAGGAAAACTAGAACGGTATTAATTCGATGAAACCGAAGCATTGCGTGTGCATGTGAATCATGCACTATGTGCAATAGCTCTTGCTATTAAATAGAAAGTCAGCAAGTCAAGACAAATCAAAGGCACAGTGGAAGTTCACAAGCAGATTTGAGTTTCAAACACTGGTTGTTTATTCTTGTGTAAAAAAAAAGATATCTATATGCATCAGGGTTTAAAACAGAAGCACGCACCTGCATGTATGGTAAAAAAAAAAATGGAAATAAACAATAAATTAAAGTGATAGTCATCATCTGGGTGCATTTTTATTGTGTGTGACTGAGCACTTAACGTAAAGGAATTCAGGACTTTTGAAAAGACAGACCTTCACAAACATCAAGCAACTTTTAACTCACAGCATGGCTACACATGACATTTGAGACTCTAAAATGACTATATGCATGCACGTTTCAGTGAGTTTTAATATCTCTGAGACATGCATCAGGAAAAACAGACAGATCACTGTTGCCAGACAGCAGAGTCAGAGGTCAAATCCACAAAAACAATATGTCCAGATCGACAAAAGGAGGGGTCAAACTTCCTTTGATGAACAAATCCCTGGATTTATTTTTTTATATAGTAAGGATGCATTACATTGATCAAAAGTGATAAAGACTTTTATCGGTTTAAAATAAATGCTTCTTTTTTTTTTGCTTTCTATTTATCAAAGAATCCTGAAATCTCGGTATATTTATGTTTGCCAGCAAAACATTTCAGTTCCAACATTGCTAATAAGTAACGTTTCTAAATTGTATAGATATCAGAACAACTTTTTCATGTGTAAAAGAGACTGAGTACAATGCCGAAAAATCTGAATCAACACAGCGGAGAATGTCTCTATCTCAGATTCTTGCTTCAAGTGTTTAATAAATATTTATAAAATCATGTAAACCCTCTCCAGCAGAGAGAAACAGGCCCTAAGTGTCTGACACTTTAAATGCATGCGGATGTGAGAGACACAAGTGCGAGATGAAATCAACTGCACCCTCGAAAGAACATGGTGAAACAGAACGAGAAATCCACGGCTGTTCGACAGACTTCGCTATGTGCCGTGCAGTTTTGTGTGTGAGAAACTTGTGTTATTTGATGCAGGATGTTTAGGAGGGATCAAAGACTCTAATGATTTCCCATTTCAAACAACAGCCAATCACAGAGCAGAAAAACTATGGAGAAAACCAAGACTGAGTGTGAAAGTCCATCTGAATCTATACAACCTAGTGTCAATGTGTTAAAAACCAGGCTTGAATGACAAAATCATGAAAGCATCTGTATGAGTTACACATACTCAACAGTTTATTACTGAGGATCTGTGTGTGCTTATATGTGGTATTGGCAGTGCGTTTGAGTGTTTACAAGCCTCAGAGAGCGGTGTCTTTATAAGCAGTACAAGAGTACAAGAGTGTTCAAGAGTCCTGCCTATCAGCGTGAACATGATTCAGCTCATTCAAATGACAAAGAGAACTTTTTATCTCACCTTCTTTTACTGCACTTTCACTTTGGGTGGTGGGAGATAGAGAACTACACTGTTATAAATGATCATAATTTTATGATAAAAATGTAAAAAATGCTGTGGTAAAAGCCAAAATTGCTTACAGTAAGCTCCCTTACTAGGTACACTAAAAAATCTCTTGGGACAGTTAAATACATTAAAATGTACAGTTTTTGGAGTAAAAAATATCATTTACATGGAAAAAGAATAAACTGTCATTCCCAGAATTTCCTGTGTGATGGACATTTGATGGTTTATCAGTTAAGCAAAATTTTTCTTAGTTTTTCTAAGAGGATATGTAATATTTTTTTTTATTATTACACTGAAATTGTTACATCTGATGTTTGTTAAATGTTGTATTTTGTTTATTACATTATGTGCACCTTAATTAAATAAATATATGTATGCATGTATGTATGTATGCATGAGTGCGTGTGTGCATATACACACACACATGAACACACACACACAGGTAATGAAATATACTTTTATTTTTTAAAAGTATATCTCTTACTATTGAAGTAAATAATATATATTTTTTTTTACTGTAAATTGCATTTAAATTTGTAAAACCTAAAATATTACCATGCTACTATATTTAAAAGTAAAGTTAAACCACAGCTGCAATTATTATTGTAAATCTCACTTCTTTTTTTAAACACTGTAACTGAAAAGACACACATTTAGCTCAATTAAATACAGTTTCACACAAAATAAAAATAAAATAAAAAAATTAAATGAACTTTTACTTTTTTTTTTTAAATGAACTTCTTCACTTATCACATGCTCTTTCACATTTGTAACTCATGTGTGTAATAAAAAAGTGGTCTTGTCTGGAATGATCGAGAGTGAGAGAAGAGGAGGAGAGAGTGGACAGAGACAGGAATGACATGGAGAGAAAGGAAAATGATGATAAATTGAAAGCTCGGAGAGAAGAGCTGTGTGAAAGTTAAAGAGCGAGAGAGGAGAAAGCTTGAGGGAGAGGGAGCGAGGAATGCGAGGTGTCAGGAGTTCAGCAGTCTGACAGTGTGAGTAAGAGTGCCGAGAGCCAGAGTTAATTACTCAATCAAGATAACGAGCCTGGGACATGCCATTTACAGAGGGCAGCCCACAATTAACCTCCCTTCTCCCACTACACACAACCGCGAAAGTGCGAACACGCGCACACACCCATGAGGTAATTATGACACATGGCACAAACAAACCCAACACTGGTACACAAGTTAACTCACTTTTTCACATTTACACAGTCAAAGACACCTGCTGGAAGATCTAATACAGCACAGAATTGTTTTGATCACTCCAAATGAACAGGCTTGTTACGAAAAACAGTAAATTGCTCATTTTACTATAAGTAACTTAATCTAGTTAGTTGCATCTGATTTCAACCTAGTTTGAATGATATGTTCCAGGTTCAATACAAGTTAATCAAAGTCGACAGCTCTTGTGGTAAAAATTTGATCAATCCAAAGTGAAATTTGATTTGTCCCTCCTTTAGCTTTTAACTTTTTAATAGAAGCGAAGGGAGCCTATTTGTAAATGTTAAAATACTCAGTTTTACAAAACAATTTTACAACTTCATAATGACAATGTAATACTGAAATCTCTACAATGGTAAACCGTATTTAAACAGATTTGCGGTTTATATATAGTATTTAGTATTAACAGAAGATTTCATTTTACTGCTTTTATAATATAAAATTACAAGCATCACATTTTTTATTTTAAATCCTCCAAAACTGGAAATGTTATTGTAAATTTCGCACCGTAATCTTGATTTATTTTGTTTTACTTGGAAAATGAGGATCACGCTGAATTATTATTATTTTATTTTTTTTGAGGTAATCAAGATTAGACATCAAATGCTGTCAAATGAGCTTATCTTTTAATAACCCTTTAAATGTTGCAAAACGTTCAGTTTAGTAATAGACATCCAGTGATGTAATATCTTCACTGTCTCTACTGCTTTTGCTTAGAAGGGAATGTCTTTCTTCCCTAAACAATTAATTTATACATAAAAATCACCTGTTTACTGGGGATCTTTACACTTGGCTTGCTTTTTAAGTGTTATATTCTCAACTCTCCTTCTTTTTTAAAAGCTCTTTCTCTCTCTTTCCCCTCCATGGGGCCCAGGGTGGTTCCGCTCAGTCAAAGTCCTTCAGGAAATACCAGAGAGTAGGCCAGGGGAGAACGTACACCCCTCTCTCCCTCTTTATTTTTTTTTTAGTTCTGTTCTCTCTCTCTCTCGACAAGAACGGACTTCAAGACAGAGTAGTACAGTAAAAAAAGAGTCCTGGGGCGCGAAGTAAAAAGTGCCATGTAATGTTATGAAAGTGAGTTAAGCTCTTCTGTAAAGTGTGATGGAAATAACCGTGGATGTATATATGGTCATCATGAGGAAAAGCTGAACGGTAAGAGTGCGCAGCTTTATTGCAGGTTTGAGTTATACCTGGCAACCAGCCAGACTCTTTACAACATCATTCACACTCAACTTTAACAACTCTGACCTATTACACTGCATATCACCGTAAAGCTGTCACAAAAGAGCCAGCCTCTCAACCACAGTAACTATAATACCCAGAAAACCCTAAAGACTGCACTACCCATAAAGCATCACGACAGACAACAGAGGCTTAAGCTCTGCTTAAGGCGGGGGACGTGCCTTCAACAAGCACATAAATCTAAAAACACAGAAAAGCATGCAGGTCGGTCGGCCACTAAGCTTAAGCCTGAAATAAAATGGATCTTGCATTCAAATTAAAAGCAAAGCTGAAGGTAAGTGATGATGCAGCTGTGTTTTGCATGCTGGTACTATGACGCTCAACATGGGTCAGATAAGACAGACTCCTGCATTCACAAACTGAGGGCCTCCATGTGTGTGTGTGCTGCTCACTACAGGATGCTTTTTATCTCGCTCCTGACCTCTGCCACAGAGCAGATAAGATCACCCCATCCTGATCCTTGGAGTGAAAGGTCAAAGCCATCTTTCATTCCAACGGAAACCAAAAAACATGCATGTGCTTACATGCTACGTAAACACAACACACAGATCTATACATCATAATAGTGCACGTGTGTCAGTTATACGGTCTGCCTACTTATAATGGAAGAACAAACTTTAACGCAACATCACATACTGACATCTCCTAAATGCACTGTAATTTGCTTTGGATAAATGCATTTAATGTAAATGTCTGAAGTAGTTTTAGAGTTTAAGGTTAAGGAAACACTGGCTGTCTGTTATCTGAATAATTGAATGCTAAACTCTCCCAAAAAAAAAGATATCATATAATATATATATATTTATAAATTATTATTAACAAAAAAAGAGAGAAATAATAAGTTAAACAATACAAATTAAAAGGTTAAGAAACAGTTTCTATCATCATAACAGTATTTTCTATTATATTATTTTTATTAAATACAAAAATAAACCATTCCAGAGGATTTGCTATCAAAGTATTATTATTATGAAAAGAAGACGATATAAGAGAATAAATGAACTAAGATAATCAAAGTATTTTTTATTTTCTTCATCTTATTGTTATTATTATTAGTATAATAATAATGATCATTATTATATTTTAAAGTATATATTATTACCATTACTGGAATCAAAGGTACATTAAAACATGATTTAAAAATTCACAAAAGTATTTTCTATTATTGTATTCTCATTAATTAGTGCAGCAACAATAATAGAATTAAACAACTAAATTAAACAAACAATTTCAGAGGATTTTCTATCAAAGTATTATTATTATTATTATTATTATGAAAAAGATTAATAGAATAAGAAAAAAACTGAATAAATATATATATATATATATATATATATAAATATATATATATATATATATATATATATATATATATATATATATATATATATATATATATATATATATATATATATAAACACACACATATAATCTTTATTATGTCAATAAAGTATTAAGGATAATAATTGACAGAGTAAAGATGCTGATGTGCATTTTAAGGGACACTAAATATCAAGATAATGTGCATTTACTCTAAATATACACAATATTCCACGAAAGAACAACTCAAATTTAAATCTGTAAGAAAGACGTGTGTAATTTTGATCTTTGAGTTGTTGGAGGAATCATGTTGACATATGTATCATATAGTCCTAATCTCCAATAATCCACCTAATTCCATCATGTTGTGGCAATTCCTCAGGGTCGCCAAGTCTGTGATCTGATTTAATGAAATACACACATGATGAACTGCAGCCAGTGCAGCTTGTGTGTTTTGTCTATCATCAGCATGCATGCTCACACTTACACTTACTTACTGTACATTTATATTCCTGGCAGATGCATCTTGAAAGCATTCATATACATTTCGCTACTTATTTTCAATAATCTTAGACCCTCAAATCTTGTAAAAAGGCAATTACAAATAATTTAGTCAGCTGAAATTACACCACATAACAAAATAACCACAGCCCATTCTACCAAAAACAACTTTGAGATGTGCACAAAAGTTCAGCAGGGCAAGACATCATAAAAAGGCCCGAGTTACTAAACCAAGTGACTGCTGCAAACTCGCCGTTTGTGGAATTTGTTGCATAAATCAAAGCTTTTTGCTTTCATTATGCCCTCTCTCGTGCTCCTTTCTCTCTCTCTTTCAAAATGAAAAACGAAAAGAAAAAACCATGAGGGTTTCCTGGGGACTGTCTGAAAAATAAAAAGTGAAAAAAAAGCCTTTGGCTAACTTTGGTCCTCCTTCCCCAAAGTGCCTCATAAAAATTGTTTAAATCAGCATCCGAAAGAATGAAATGGATGTGCAAAATCATATTCGCTGAAAGGCAGAGCAAGGACCATAGGGTTCAAGCAGCGGTCTTCAGCGGCTGTCTGGGGGCCACATTCATCAGCTCGAGCCTTCGCTATTAAAAACCCCCTCAATCAGCTAAAAGACAGAGGGCTCTGTTTTGATGTGTTAATTATTGAACCCAATTCGCTGCAATTCGTTGCGTCCTTGTGTAAGTGCAAATGAGAGAATAAAAATAAGCGAGAGAGAAATAAAAAAAATGGCTCTCCGGCTGGAGATCATAAAAAAAGTTACAGAAATTCGCTCTAATATTTCAAGCTTCATTTAAATTGAGGTATTTCAGGCCCTAAAAGGAAGTTAGCATATTATTTCAACGCGCGCACACGGTTTCTTTGTCTGTAAGTGGATAGTGTGTGATGGACAGACAAGGCCAAGCGCATTACCTGCTTTTCTCATTGTGAAGCTAAAGCTACGCATACCTCCCGAAGGAATGTGAGCGAGTGTGTGTCGACTGAAAGAACACATCCAGTGAAAGCGAGATACAGGATTTTATTTGCAGCAAAGCCACGGATGGAATCCTCCCCGACGCACACGCACACGCTCGTTACGAGATCTCTAAAGGCTATGCAAATAAAGACGGCCGATTTGAGTTTCATCATTCACTCGCAATTTACGCACATCTAACCACAAGTTACGTCTGGCATGATAGCCATCACTCAGAGGCTTCACATGTTGATTTTGGGAATGATAATAATGCATAGAGCCATTCATCTAGCAGCAGTTTTGGGTGTGACAGTTATTTTTAGCGTTAACGTGGGATCTTTCAGCCAGAAGATTTTTATCTTTCAGTAATTATGCTTTCATAAATCATGCAGGTGGAGTACGAACGAAAATAGATTAGGATGGCTCAAAAACACAGCCGTTCATGTTATGATTGACGACGGTCTCTTTGGATAAACAGGTAGTGTATTCAGCCCACTGCTTTCCTATTATTAGGTGTGTATTTTATCCAGTAATTCCCTTCAGGCGAAGCAAGTGTGTGTGCTGGCAAAGAGGAGCAAAAACATAACTACACATTTGAAATTTTATTAAAATCCTTTTTCTATTCGGTCTCTGCCAGAAAAAGTGATTTGATTAATTACAGGCTTCATCCAGCAGATTTTAAAACATGTTCACATGTAGCCTCTGGACAACACATTTGTAAATCTATCGCAAATACACACCCTCGCTCTCATTCATCCTCGCAAGTGACCTGCGTCCCGCACTGACACTCCTGCCTCCTGAGGAAATGCAGTGATTTACTTTCTATCACAGAGGTCAAAGGTCAAATTCTCATTTCACCTCCGTGTTGATGGATGGCCTGTTCGGTTTATGGCTTTTAGAGTGTCTTTAAGTGTCCGGGGCAGATATTATGTAACAGCATTGAGAGCTCATCAAAAACCTGATACCAAAAATATTGAATAGCTTTACACCCGAATAACAGATCTCTGTCTTTCTGCACTGGTTCTCCTGCACTTCTTTGTCTTACCTTTATATTATTTTTTTCTTCTAACTGGAAAAGCTCCTTGGAAATACCCCTCTAACCCATACGCAGTAAACATGCATCTTGGAGAAAACCTCTGATCTGTCAACAATCATTTCATGTGTGTGTTTTCTTTACAGATTTAGTGGCCTTTCTCATTCCTGAATGACCACCCACCACACACACACACACACACACACACACTCTGACATCTACATGTCAAGTATGGATGGAATTTTAATAATCTTGTCTACTTGAGTACTTCATAGAATAATACAGATCTTCTTTTAAATTGTTGAACTACACACATACACTGCTCTCTAAATGTTTGCACTTTAAAAATGATTTCAACTGACCCCAAACTTTTTAATGGCAGTGTATATAAACACTGCATAATTGGCCAACACATTGCGTCTGGCTTATTTGGGGAATTGTTGTATGTTAAGCGACACATTTGATGTTCTGCCGAGATAAAAACAAGTTATTCCAAAAAAAAAAAAAACAAGTCTCAAGAGCCCTTCCACTGAGTTATACAATGTCTAGCTGTGTTTTGAAATCCTCTTAAGAGATTTGAATAAGTCACAATGAAGCGGTCTAATGATGTCATAAAATAAACAAAGACAACAGGTTCTCACCACATATCTAGGAGACGTCAACACTTATTGTACAGTAGTCTATGTGTGATACGTTGTGATGTCTCACCTCCTAAGGGCACCTTGGATGTTCTGGTCTTTTTTAATACATGGGAAGATGTTCGCAGTGACTTACCACTTCAGTTGGCCGGTAGTACTTCGGATCCACCTTCACATGAATCTCTCCCGTCTCCTGACATCGGCCCACCTCCTCCTCATTCTTCCCCTCCCACCTAAGTGCGAGAACAAGAGCTCTGAACCCATTCCTTCATTTTATTTGCTTTCCAATTCTGCTGTCAGCATATGCTTTACATATTTACAACATTTATGGTGTGTTTGCGTGTTGTTTTGTGGTCCTGTGCAGCCTGTTGGCAAATCAACACCAGATGTGCCAGATTAACCAGATGGGCTTAATCTGAGGTAGATGTGTGTGTATGCGTGCTCTCACACAATGGTTTTGCCCACGTGTTTGAAGGCCTTCTCCACGAACTCCCGTACGCTGTGCACTTCCCCTGTCGCAATGACAAAATCAATAGGCTCCTCCTGCTGCAACATCAGCCACATCGCCTAAAACAAACAAAAACAACAAAATCAATATCATTATTATGAAGCATGATCCATTTCAGATGATGCATGTGTGATTGATGATACATCAATATGCCGACTTCATATAACAGTATCAAAGCAGCTTTATTTTCTCAGGTTCACATTAGAGATCAAGTATCAAGACTCCCCCGCATACACACAACACAGATTCAACGCAGACAACATCTGCTCCCAGTAGGATGTGCTTTTATGTGGTTATGATCTTACACACACCCCAACACACAACACACACGGCCGTCCCCATCCTGACGTCAACACTAGTCCTCATGGGATGCCAATTGTGGGAATAAAGCACAGAGTTCCCAAGTCCATACAACGAGTACACGACGACACAAAAGCACAGACTACATCTTAATTGTGATCTAGATGAAAGAGACAGTGCTTTTGGAGAAATAAATGGCGAAATAAATGCTTGCCAAGAGGTCAAAGGGTGATAGTCTTTTGTCTTTTTTCTCTGGCTTCAGCTCCCTCTTTCCCTCTCTCATACACATTTTCTGACTCCAGGGCTTTAGCGTTTAGCCAGTTGGCCAGAGAATCGCCCCGTTCCCTTGACAGGACTGTGCTCTTTTCTTCCCCTCAGCTTGATGGAGGGATAAAAACCCCATCAGCACGTTTTATACGCTGCAGTGGGAGCGCCGCACTTGGCCGCCCAACTCATTCATATTTCACTCACTTAAAAAAGCCTCTCAAACGAGATAACAGACAGACAGACAGAAAGAGAAAACCATAAAATGAAACGCCGAGGGAACTCGCACGGCACTGTGAGGGATACAGCTTTGGATTTTATCACAGCACAAAGTCGAAGCAATCAAACTGCATTTTAAACATCTGTAGGTTAATTAAAAATGACTGTTCTACATCACAAACCACTAAACACCCACTGTGACGGATAAAGATCGTGCTCAGAGCTGCTCTGTTTGATTTAGTCTAGTCCGAAATGGAGAAATTCCCTCAACACACACATGCAGAGATCCGAAATTAATTTTCTGGCATAAGTGAGAACATTTATTACCCATAAATAAAAAAAATTCACTGACCAATACACTGTCATTTCGCATTATTTTATTAAGTGCAATGCATAAACACCCCTGACACACCTGCACGGGTGCAGGCAAGTAAAAATGCCTAATGTAGAAATGTTGCGGTTTTATAAAATATAGAAGACTGTGCAAGCAGAATTTTTTCTTCTTTCTTTGCAATTTTTTTGTAATTAAGAGTATATATTTTGTCCTAATGTCAACTCATTTATAAAACATAGTTGTGACAAATAGCTGAAGTCATTGTGTCATTCACAGCTTTCGGTATGTGTCACAAAAACATGAAGACGACACACTGCAATGATGTTCCTCATATTTCTGTTGAGGAATATTTGCGTACGTGTTGTCACAGAATTCTGGAGAAGATGAATGTCTGACTACATTTTCCCCCGAGGTCAAATGTGTTAGTCGCGACAGATGTTTTCTTTAGAAGACGCGTGTCACTGACATCAAGCTTCTTACAGTTTGACATAAATCATATAATGTTGCAATTCCTAATAAAAGTACCAGCTTATTGGCAAGTGACACAAATATTTGCCTGTCAGTTGGTGCTGAGAGCTAATTCCAATATGTAATAATGACCTTGATGACACCATGAGTCATGTAAGGTCAAGATAAAGCTTTCCATCTTCACCAATACAGCTTCTAAATGATGAAACCTACATGTAACAGACGTAACAATGTGTGAGAGAGAAATACTGAAGAGAAAACAAGAGGGACAGACATAGAGGTCAAGTGAAGGGAGGAAATGGTCTGCAAGACTCTCTGATCTTATTTTAGTCACCACAAACAGCATTCTTGGATTTTTCACTCGTTTCTTTCTCTCTTTCTCACACTGATGGCAAAGCAAAGCACTGTGACTGATTCATTCCTGAAAGCCTTTATTATTCAGCAACTTTCTGGATTTGTCAGCAAGGAATTTTGTGAAATGTGAGGTGGTTAAGCGCCACTGTAAATGTATCCAACAGGAAAAATATTCTGAACTCATACTGTATCTCTCAACATCCCTTGCTTTCCGTCCTTTTCTCTCCATTCCTCCCTCACGCCTCTCTCCAAGGATCATTAGCGCTGTGAGAGACAGCTGAGAGGCCTGCAGCACAGCTCCCTTCCCCTTCCTTCCTGTTCACACACACTCTCTCCTGGCATTATAGGAGGGGTCTGGATGCTCTGAGGCTCTCTGGCCATTTTAGCCGCAAATGTGCAAACTTTGTATAAAAAAAAAAGGAACTCTGTAACTCGTATGTGCTTTTGTCCCACAATATCATACTCCTAGGCCTCTAAGATCTTCAAATAACTTGTTTTTGCTGGTTCCAAGATCATCGTGCCTCTCTGTTGCGGCCCACGATCATTGCTTGCTGCTCCATATTAGATCCTCTCTCCTTCTACTGATGATTTTAAATCCCATTTTAAAGGAATATTTTACACAATTTAAATATTCTCAGTGTTTACTTATACTATAATTTAAACAAAAATTGATCTTAATGAATTTGGTCAATTATATTAACTGCTTTATAAATTCTGCCTTAAAGGGACAGTTCACCCAAAATTAAACTTGTCATTTTTTACTGCCCTCGTGTCATTCCAAACCTGTGAAACATAAAACAAGATATTTTAAAGAATCTCTCAATTGTTTTGCTTATATTATGAAAGTCTATGAGGTCCAAAACAACACCGGACCCAACTGACCTTTATTATAAGTGGAAAATATATATATTTTTGTGTTTCACAGAAGAAAGAAGGTTATTAAGGCTTGTTCGGTCCAGCACCAGGGCTTAGGTCACTTCCCTTCAACACTGGCCAAACACAGAAATGACCATCTGATCCAGGTACTGTGCATGGATCAGTAAACACACATACATCTGTTTAAATGTTCACTTTAAAGCTCGGTGAAAGGGTCGCCCAGGGAGAGCAAAATGTGAGGATCAAGGGCAGTTTCCTTCTCTGGTGAATCAAGGCATCTCTGAGCTCTCCAAAAATGACATGTATGCCAGTTTGTTTTAAATCTGTGTCAGTGTTCCTCGTGCCATCCGTCAGTGCAGGCAAACATAAACCTTGACGAGAGCAAGGTGAGTTTAAAAGAAGGTGGAAGAGAAAACAAAGGATTAACTGTGATGACATCCTCTTCTCTGCCTCAATGGCTCTTTTGTTTTTATGCATCTGGGCATGTGTGACTATATTTCCCCGCAGGCACTTCTGAATGAAGTATCTTCAAATATTCAAATAATCTTAAGTTTTGGAATTATAAATTACGCCATATGCATTCACTGTCCACATGCATCAAATAACAAACTTCAGACAAATTTACATTACCAGGGTGGCTAATTTTCCAAAGAGAAATGTTATGAACATTTGCGCAATTACTCTACCAGTCAATAATCTGAACACTCCCACATATTCTTGTTTATTACAGTTTTTACCACCGCCAAAAAAAAAAAAAAAAAAAAAAAAGACATTTTTATATAAGCAAAATTTAAATGAAAACTAAGCTTTTAAATCAAATAATTTTAAGATCACGAGTAAGCAAGTTAGCCCAAACCGACTTAAAAAGTGTGTGCAAATTTTGGATTGGTGGTCTATTGAAAAAAATAAATGCATACTCTTAATATATTCATAATTGTGACAACATTTTAGGGTAAAAGTTAAGAAAAAAGTTTTACAAAAAAGTTTAATTTACTTTTTTTTTTTTTTTACTTTCTTTGTAAAGTAAAAACCGATGTAAAAACATTAAACATTTAATAAAAAGTTGACTTGTTTTATGAACTTGTAATATTATTCAATTCATTTTTCTTAAAAACAAAACAAAATACAGATTCCTCTCACACATGACGTAACCTTTTGGCTATTTACATTTGTTTTAAGTTTGTTACTCTGCAATAAACAAACCTGCGGTTCTCTCTGCAACACTGAATCCAATTCAACCAAACATGCATTTATGATTGCAACACAAAGTAAAAAAAAAAAAAGACACACTCCAGCTCACTTTATGCCATGTGAAGAATCTCACATAAGAACTGTACGAGTCTTTCAGGTAAATCTTGCCCTGTAATAATACAACTATTCATAACTATCCACCGGGAAGGACACACTCACACATACATAGCCTGGAACTGACTCTGTAGCTCCAGGAGTCATTGGTTTAGAAGGGTGCCTGTTTTTAAAAGCCTATTTTTATTTTTGGAGCTGCTGAAAGTTTAAATACTCCCCTCTACCCACCACAACACACACAGACACAGTCTTTTTTTGTATGGAGCACAGAAGTACTCTGTTTAAGGCAGGTGGTTTGCATTAGGCAGAGACAGGCTGTCATATGGTGACACTTGCTCACACAAACACTGAACGAGAAAGAGGGTGAGAGTGTGTAAGAGCAGACAAAGAGAGAGAGTTAGCACTGACCACTAAATGACTGAGTGAGAAAGACGGTGAGTGTGTTTTTGACCGCGGATCACCTGGTTACTTCATTAATGCTATTTTAAATGGACTTTTCCACACAGCTCACATTACTTTTGAGGGCCAATACAAATGCACAAGACTGATACACAGAGTTCACCATTACACACGTCAAAAACATGGCATAGACCATCTGAGCTGATGCATGACTGGATGTGTTCGATGGTCCGTATCAGAACCATATCATCTCCTAAAGCGACATTTAAAAAAACTTTTTTAACTTTAACTTTTTAACTCAAAAAACTTTCTGTCCCCCGATCCATCCAATTTTTCATGAATTTAAAACTCA